>NC_053028.1:526362470-526524955 GCF_003073215.2 Triticum urartu | reverse complement strand
ATCTCAGATTCATCTATTCAACCAACACATAGGACCTCAAAGAGTGCCCCAAAGTTCCTACCGGAGAATCACGACGAAAACATGTGACAACCCCTATGCATAGGTTCATGGGCGGAACCTGCAAGTTGATCACCAAAACATACATCAAGTGAATCATGTGGTATCCCATTGTCACCAAAGATACGCACGGCAAGACATGCACCAAGTGTTCTCAAATCTTTAAAGACTCAATCCGATAAGATAACTTCAAAGGAGAAACTCAATCCATTACAAGGGAGTAGAGGGGGAGGAGAAACATAAGATCCAACTATAATAGCAAAGCTCGCGATACATCAAGATCGTGCCAAATCAAGAACACGAGAGAGAGAGAGAGAGAGAAAGAGAGAGAGAGAGATCAGACACATAGCTACTGGTACATACCCTTAGCCCCGAGGGAGAACTACTCCCTCCTCGTCATGGAGAGCACCAGGATGATGCAGATGGCCACCGGAGAGGGATTGACCCCTCCGGCAGGGTGCCAGAACGGGTCTAGATTGGCTTGCGGTGGCTACGGAGGCTTCTGGCGGCGGAACTCCCGATCTATTGTGCTCCCTAGAAGTTTTAGGGTACGTGGGTATATATGGGTGAAAGAGATACGTTAGGGGAGCCACGAGGGGCCACGAGGGTGGAGGGCATGCCCTAGGGGGGTGGGCGCGCCCCTACCTCATGGCCTCCTCGAAGCTTCCCTTACGTGCACTTCAAGTCTTCTGGGCTTCTTTCCTTCCAAAAATGAGTTCCGTGAAGTTTCAGGGCAATTGGACTCCGTTTGATTTTCCTTTTTCTTCGAAACCCTAAAACAAGGTAAAAACAGAAACTGGCACTAGGCTTTGGGTTAATAGGTTAGTCCCAAAAATGATATAAAAGTGTATAATAAAGTCCATAAACATCCAAAACAGTAGATAAGATAGCATGGAGCAATCAAAAATTATAGATACGTTGGAGACGTATCAGCATCCCCAAGCTTAATTCCTGCTCGTCCTCGAGTAGGTAAATGATAAAAATAGAATTTTTGATGCGGAGTGCTACTTGGCATAATTTCAATGTAATTCTTCTTAATTGTGGGATGAATATTCAGATCCATAAGATTCAATACAAAAGTTTAATATTGACATAAAAACAATAATATTTCAAGCATACTAACTAAGCAATCATGTCTTCTCAAAATAACATGGCCAAAGAAAGCTATCCCTACAAAATCATATAGTCTAGCTATGCTCTATCTTCACCACACAAAATATTTAAATCATGCACAACCCCGATGACAAGCCAAGCAATTGTTTCATACTTTTGATGTTCTCAAACTTTTTCCATCTTCACGCAATATATGAGCGTGAGCCATGGACATAGCACTATAGGTGGAATGGAATGGTGGTTGTGGAGAAGACAAAAAGGAGAAGATAGTCTCACATCAACTAGGCTATCAACGGGCTATGGAGATGCCCATCAATAGATATCAATGTGAGTGAGTAGGGATTGCCATGCAACGGATGCACTAGAGCTATAAATGTATGAAAGGTCAACAAAAGAAACTAGTGGGTGTGCATCCAACTCGATTGCTCAGGAAGACCTAGGGAATTTTGAGGAAGCCCATCATTGGAATATACAAGCCAAGTTCTATAATGAAAGATTCCCACTAGTATATGAAAGTGACAACATAGGAGACTCTCTATCATGAAGATCATGGTGCTACTTTGGAGAACAAGTGTGCTAAAAGGATAGTAGCATTGCCCCTTCTCTCTTTTTCTCTCATTTTTTTATTTTTTTATTTGGGCCTTCTCTTTTTTTATGGCCTCTTTTTTTCTTTTTTTATTTGGGCTTATTTGGCCTCTTTTGTTCATTTAATTTCATCCGAAGTCTCATCCCAACTTATGGGGGAATCATAGTCTCCATCATCCTTTCCTCACTGGGACAATGCTCTAATAATGATGATCATCACACTTTTATTTTTCTTACAACTCAAGAATTACAAATCGATACTTAGAACAAAATATGACTCTATATGAATGCCTCCGACGGTGTACCGAGGTGTGCAATGATGTATGAGTGACATGTATGAAAGAATTATGAACGATGGCCTTGCCACAAATACGATGTCAACTACATGATCATGCAAAGCAATATGACAATGATGAAGCGTGTCATAATAACGGAACGATGGAAAGTTGCATGGCAATATATCTCGGAATGGCTATGGAAATGCCATAATAGGTAGGTATGGTGGCTGTTTTGAGGAAGGTATATGGTGGGTTTATGGTACCGGCGAAAGTTGCGCGGTACTAGAGAGGCTAGCAATGGTGGAAGGGTGAGAGTGCGTATAATCCATGGACTCAACATTAGTCATAAAGAACTCACATACTTATTGCAAAAATCTATTAGTTATCGTAACAAAGTACTACACGCATGCTCCTAGGGGGATAGATTGGTAGGAAAACACCATCACTCGTCCCCAACCGCCACTCATAAGGAAGACAATCAATAAATAAATCATGCTCCGACTTCATCATATAACGGTTCACCATACGTGCATGCTACGGGAATCACAAACTTCAACACAAGTATTTCTCAAATTCACAACTACCCAACTAGCATGACTCTAATATCACCATCTCCATATCTCAAAACAATCATCAAGCATCAAACTTCTCTTAGTATTCAATACTCTATATGAAAGTTTTTACTATTCTTGGATGCCTAGCATATTAGGATTATTTAAGCAAATTACCATGCTATTTAAAACTCTCATAATGATATAAGTGAAGCATGAGAGTTCATCTATTTCTATAATACCACCACCGTGCTCTAAAAAGATATGAGTGAAGCACTAGAGCAAACGACAAACTACTCCGAAAGATATAAGTGAAGATCAATGAGTAGTCGAATAATTATGCAACTATGTGAAGACTCTCTAACATTTAAGATTTTCAGATCTTGGTATTTTATTCAAACAGCAAGCAAAACATAATGAAATAAAATGACGCTCCAAGCAAAACACATATCATGTGGCGAATAAAAATATAGCTCCAAGTAAAGTTACCGATGAATGAAGACGAAAGAGGGGATGCCTTCCGGGGCATCCCCAAGCTTAGGCTTTTGGTTGTCCTTGAATATTACCTTGGGGTGCATTGGGAATCCCCAAGCTTAGGATCTTGCCACTCCTTATTCCATAGTCCATCGAATCTTTATCCAAAACTTGAAAACTTCACAACACAAAACGTAACAGAAAACTCGTAAGCTCCGTTAGCGTAATAAATCACCACTTCAAGGTACTGTAATCAACTCATTATTTATTTATATTGGTGTTAAACCTACTGTATTCCAACTTCTCTATAGTTTATAAACTATTTTACTAGCCATAGATTCATCAAAATAAGTAAACAACACATGAAAAACAGAATCTGTCAAAAACAGAACAGTCTTTAGTAATCTGGATCAAACGTATACTTATGGAACTCATAAAATTCTCAAATAAATTTCTGGACGTGAGAAATTTATCTATTAATCATCTGAAAAACGAATTAACTCAATAGCACTCTCCAATAAAACTGACAGCAATTCTCGTGAGCGCTAAAGTTTCTGTTTTTTACAGCATGATCGCAAAGACTTTCCCCAAGTCTTCCCAAAGGTTCTACTTGGCACAAACACTAATTAAAATCATAAAAAATCAATCATAAAAGAGGCTGGATAAATTATTTATTGCTAAACCGGATCAAAAATCAAGGAACAAAAATAAAATTGGGTTGCCTCCCAACAAGCGCTATCGTTTAACGCCCCTAGCTAGGCATGATGATTTCAACGATGCTCACATAAAAGATAAGAATTGAAACATAAAGAGAGCATCATGAAGAATATGACTAGCACATTTAAGTCTAACATACTTCCTATGCATAGGTATTTTGTGAGCAAACAACTTGTGGGAACAAGAATCAACTTGCATAGGAAGGTAAAACAAGCATAACTTCAAAACTTTAAGCACATAGAGAGGAAACTTGATATTATTGCAATTCCTACAAGCATATATTACTCCCTCATAATAATTTTCAGTAGCATCATGAATGAGTTCAACAATATAACCAGCACCTAAAGCACTCTTTTCATGATCTACAAGCATAGAAAATTTACTACTCTCCACATAAGCAAGATTCTTCTCATGAATAATAGTGGGAATATCATAAGAGACTCGAATACTATAAATTGTTTCCACATTAAAAGAGTAATGTTCAGAAAATGGGTAACCATAATCATGACAAGTTCTATAAATACAATCACTACTTTTTATAGCATAAGTATCATCACAATAATCATCATAAGTAGGAGGCATGCTATCATCATTATAAATTTTCATATCAAAACTTGGGGGACTAAAAATATCACCATTAAACATAGCTTCCCCAAGCTTAGGACAAACATTAATTGCAGAAAATATATTCTCAAAAACATCATATTCATCAAACATAGCATCCCCAAGATTGGGACTTTTCATATCATAAGCATAATCACTCTCATAATTAATAGTATGGATAGCACCAATAGTATAGCAATTATCATATTCTTCCAAGCAAGTGCAAAAAAGATTTTCAAGATCATAAGAAGTATCATTATCTTCCACAATTATATTTTCATGAGGCACAATAGTAATGGGAGCACCATTATTTGGGAGGGGTACCTTTTTACCTCTCTTCCTTTTTCTTTTCTTCTTCTTCACCACATCATGTGTGGGTTCAATCCTCTTTTTGGAGCTCCATATTAATGAGATTGGTTGAATAGGAGGCTCCTCCTCGTTACCTGATCCGTCATAAGAAATAATAGGAGGATATTGGGAAGTCTCTTACCTTTCATTAGTATTCTCTTCATCTTCTATTTGTTTTCTTTTCTTTATGTAGTTGGAAATATAAGGATTTTCAATACAATTCACTGCACAATACATATAAATTTCGTCTAGATCAAAATGAAGAACTCTATCAAGGGCAAATTTTGGAATATCCTTAGTTATAGGTTTCATTTCTTCATAACCCAAGAGCAAACTAAGTTCATTATGATGTGCAAGGGAAATCAAGTCATCACAATTTTTGGACACGATACGATCATGAAACAATTTGCATTGGGTATTGAAATGATCATGCTCACTGCAAAGTTCACAAGTACGGCTAAGAAAATATAAATTTTCAGCACAATCATCTAGCCTTTCTTGCAACCATTTAGTTTCTAAATGCTTATGCCTCTTGCAATATCTATCTTCCATATTTGGTGTGTTCGTAAAAACCCAATGTACTCCACTAAAATTGACATGTTTATAGGAGACATCATAACTAGTGCAATCATCATTAGTATCATGGATATTCAAAGAATTCGTACTAACAACATTGCAATCATGCTCATCATTCAAATATTTAGTGCCAAACATTTTATAGAATTCTTCTTCTAGCACTTGAGCACAATTTTCCTTTCCATCATACTTACGAAAGATATTAAAAAGGTGAAGCGTATGAGACAAACTCAATTCCATTTTTAGTTTTCTTTTATAAACTAAACTAGTGATAAAACAAGAAACTAAAAGACTCGATTGCAAGATCTAAAGATATACCTTCAAGCACTCACCTCCCCGGCAACGGCGCCAGAAAAGAGCTTGATGTCTACTACACAACCTTCTTCTTGTAGACATTGTTGGGCCTCCAAGTGCAGAGGTTTGTAGGACAGTAGCAAATTTCCCTCAAGTGGATGACCTAAGGTTTATCAATCCATGGGAGGCATAGGATGAAGATGGTCTGTCTCAAGCAACCCTGCAACCAAATAACAAAGAGTCTCTTGTGTCCCCAACACATCCAATACAATGGTAAATTGTATAGGTGCACTAGTTCGGCGAAGAGATGGTGATACAAGTGGTATATGGATAGTAGATATAAGTTTTTGTAATCTGAAAATATAAAAACATCAAGGTAACTAATGATAATACTGACCGTAAATGGTATTGCAATGCGTTGAAACAAGGCCTAGGGTTCATACTTTCACTAGTGCAAGTCGCCTCAACAATACTAACATAATTGGATCACATAACTATCCCTCAACATGCAACAAAGAGTCACTCCAGAGTCACTAATAGCGGAGAACAAACGAAGAGATTATGGTAGGGTACGAAACCACCTCAAAGTTATTCTTTCCAATCAATCCGTTGGGCTATTCCTATAAGTGTCACAAACAGCCCTAGAGTTCGTACTATAATAACACCTTAAGACACAAATCAACCAAAACCCTAATGTCACCTAGATACTCCAATGTCACCTCAAGTATCTGTGGGTATGATTATACGATATGCATCGCACAATCTCAGATTCATCTATTCAACCAACACATAGGACCTCAAAGAGTGCCCCAAAGTTCCTACCGGAGAATCACGACGAAAACATGTGCCAACCCCTATGCATAGGTTCATGGGCGGAACCCGCAAGTTGATCACCAAAACATACATCAAGTGAATCACGTGGTATCCCATTATCACCAAAGATACGCACGGCAAGACATACATCAAGTGTTCTCAAATCTTTAAAGACTCAATCCGATAAGATAACTTCAAAGGGGAAACTCAATCCATTACAAGAGAGTAGAGGGGGAGGAGAAACATAAGATCCAACTATAATAGCAAAGCTCGCGATACATCAAGATCGTGCCAAATCAAGAACACGAGAGAGAGAGAGAGAGATCAAACACATAGCTACTGGTGCATACCCTCAGCCTCGAGGGAGAACTACTCCCTCCTCGTCATGGAGAGCACCGGGATGATGAAGATGGCCACCGGAGAGGGATTGCCCCCTCTGGTAGGGTGCCGAAACGGGTCTAGATTGGCTTTCGGTGGCTACGGAGGCTTCTGGCGGCGGAACTCCCGATCTATTGTGCTCCCTGGAAGTTTTAGGGTACGTGGGTATATATGGGTGAAAGAGATACGTCAGGGGAGCCACGAGGGGCCCACGAGGGTGGAGGGCGCGCCCTAGGGTGGTGGGCGCGCCCCCTACCTCATGGCCTCCTCGAAGCTTCCCTTACGTGCACTTCAAGTCTTCTGGGCTTCTTTCCTTCCAAAAATGAGTTCCGTGAAGTTTCAGGTCAATTGGACTCCGTTTGATTTTCCTTTTCTTCGAAACCCTAAAACAAGGTAAAAACAGAAACTGGCACTGGGCTCTGGGTTAATAGGTTAGTCCCAAAAATGATATAAAAGTGTATAATAAAGCCCATAAACATCCAAAACAGTAGATAATATAGCATGGAGCCATCAAAAATTATAGATACGTTGGAGACGTATCATGTACGTGGAGAGGCTGACAGCTGGGTCCATGACCACAGCAAGGAAGTGCCTCCTAATTACGCCGAAAATAATGATTCCTCCACCTGATAGCAGGGACCCACCAGACGGGGAACCGTATTTCGTGAAAAAATATTTCCCCGTGACTGCTGGGACCTACCAGCTACATCTTCGCATGCAAGGAAGTGCGTCCAGGCAAAAAACGATTCGCCCCCTGACTGCTGGGACCCACCAGCTACATCTTCGCATGCCAGGGAGTGCCTGACAGTCGGGACCCACCTGGTCGAAGCGTACGTAGCGTTGTCATTCTATTCACGAACGTGTACGTACATACTGGTCGATGTAGAGGCGCGCACGTGTCGTAGTAGAGGCGCGCACGTACGTACATACAGGCGGGATCTCGGATGCCTACTCGTGCGTATGTACGGCCAGGGCTCGTGTACATGACTGGGTCGGAACGGAGAAACAGCGTCGTCGTCGTGTTCATGGGGAGCCAACCGGCTGGGTCAGAACGGAATGCGTCGTCGTGTTCATCGGGAGGGCTTGGACGGAACAACCGTTGGAAACGAGGCCTCGCGTACCGCAGAACGGAGGAAACGGCCTTGTGTTCGATCGGCCACGGTCGAAAAGGGATCCTGTTCATCGGGAGGGGTCTGGCGTACCGCAAACGGAGGAAACGGACCTCCTACGGTCGAAACGGGGGTCCTGTTTATCGGGAGGGGTGTGGCGTACCGCAAAACGGAGGAAACGGACTTGTGTTGGAGCGCTATGGTCGAAACGGGGGTCCTGTTCGTCGGGAGGGGTGTGGCGTACGGCAAAACGGGACTCCACGGGATACTGTTCATCTCCACCGTCGACCCCCTCCAGCCTCCACGGGCTACTGTTCGTCCACCATCGACCTCCTGCAGCCTCCACCTGCGACTGTTCATCCACGGGCTCCTATTCATCCAGCCTCCACCGCACGGTACTCAACCGGCTACTGTTCAACCAGCCCTCTCCACACGGGATCCTATTCAACCACCCCTCCACGGGCTACTGTTCATCTAGCCCTCCACCGTCTACTGTTCATCCAGCCCTCCACGGGGTTGTCCTGTTCATCCAGCCCTCCACGGGGTCCTGTTCATCCAGCCCCAACCGGCTCGATCGATCGGCGCCCTATTCATCCAGAGGCAACACCACGGGGTCCTGTTAATCCACCCCCACCGGGAACTATTCATCCAAACCCCCTAGCAATGCTCACTGTTCATCCAAAGGCAGCATCGATTGGCTTCAGTTAGCAGCAGTAGCGAAGGAATCGCTCGATCAGGCTCAGTTAACAGCCATCGATCGACCGCTCGGGTTCAATAACGCGTAGCGTGCAGTGCAATTGCTTGGGTTCAGTAGGCGAATGCCTCGCTTGGGTTCAGTTAGAGCCCAACACCTCGCACACACGCGCGTGCGTGTATGAGAGAAACGGGCATCGCTCGGCCCGACCACCCACCTTAGTAACCGGGAACACCCCGATATTTCCTAGCCCTCGCTTCTACCACGGTTTTTTCCGTCATGGACGGCCCAAAGAATGTCATGCAGCTGCGTCTCTGGCCCGCCCAGGACGAAAAGCCCATTTTCTATCATGATTTTTTGTCATAGAAGTAGGAGCCCACCACATCTATGATGATACCGGGTTTTTTCACAATTATCGTCATAGAAGTGTCATAAGTATGTCAGAAAGAAAATTCATTCGACCCAAAATGTCACGGATGTGTCCTTTTTTGTAGTGTTGAAATTCGTGAATCTGAATATTGTGATGAAGTGTTGGAAGAAGAAATTTATGAAGTGATTCACGATAGCTCCTTGAATGAAAAGCATGATTGCAATGACGTTATTATAAATTCTATTAATGTCAATTTTGTTAATGATATGAAAAACCCTAAGCTCGGGGATGCTAATTTTGCTATGTCTCTACTACTTGTGGCAATGATCCTGATTGGGGTGATTCTTCTTTTGATCTTGAAAATCTATTTAAGCCTCATGATAAATATGTTTGCGATAATATTGAAAGTGGATTTGGAAGAGTGTCAACTTTAAGTAAAAGTAATCCCACATATTTGGTGAGTGTTCAATCTTGTGAAATTTTTGATAAAAGTGGGCTTGGAGAGGTCATGACTTTATTTGATGATAATCCCACTATTTTGGAAGAGTGTCAAGTTTGCATGCATGTGGATCATGAAGAGAATATTTTATGTGATAGTTATATTGTCGAATTTGAATATAATCCCACATGTAATTACTATGAGAGAGGAAAATATGGATGTAGGAATTTTCATGTTACAAAATTACCTGTCGTTATGTTGAGATTGCTATTGTTTCTTTCTTCTTCCTTGCATATTGTAGTTTTTGCTTGTCTTGATAATTTGTTTGCTTATAAAATCCCTATGTATAGGAAGCATGTTAGACTTAAACTTGTTTGTCACATGTTTTATGATGCTCTCTTTGTGTTTGAATTGCTATCTTTCATATGAGCATCATTAAAATTATCAATGCCTAGCTAAAAGGCTTTAAAGAAAAGCGCTTGTTGGGAGAGAACCCAATATATTTCCTTTCTGTTTTTGAATAAATTTTTCATCTTGGCTTTGGTTAGATGTGTTTTTATGTTTTAGTTAGTGTTTGTGCCAAGTAAGACCTTTGGGATGGCTTACAGTGATAGTTGATTTGATCTTGCTGAAAAACAGAAACTTTTGCGCCCAGTAAAATAATTTTCATTTTTTACGAAAGCACTATAAAATAATGATTCATTTTGCACAAGATTTATATACTAATTTCCACTATTTTCCTAATTTTTCAGAATTTTTGGAGTTGCAGAAGTATTTGAGATTTACAGATTGCTACAGACTATTCTGTTTTTGACAGGTTCTATTTTCTATGTGTTGTTTGCTTATTTTCATGAATCTATGGGTAGTATCGGGGGGTATGAACCATGGAGAAGTTGGAATACAATAGAGATGACACCAATATAAATAAAGAATGAGTTCACAGCAGTACCAAAAGTGGTGATTTATTTTCTTATACTAACGGATCTCATGAGTTTTCTATTGAGTTTTATGTTTTTGAAGTTTTCAAATTTTGGGTAAACATTTTATGGACTATGGAATAAGGAGTGGAAAGAGCCTAATCTTGGGGGTGTCCAAGGCACCCCAAGGTAATATTCAAGAACAACCAAGAGCCTAAGCTTGGGGATGCCCCGGAAGGCATCCCCTCTTTCGTCTTCGTCTATCGGTAAATTTACTTGAGGCTATATTTTCATTCACCACATGATATGTGTTTTTCTTGGAGCATCTTGTATGATATGAGTTTTTGCTTTTTAGTTTGCCACAATCATACTTTTTGTACACACCTTTTGAAGGGACAAGCATGAATCCTAATTTATTAGAATACTCTATGTGATTCACTTACATCTTTTGAGCTAGGCAATTTTGCTCTAGTGCTTCACTTATATCTTTAGAGCATGACGGTGCTTTATTTTATAGAAATTATTGAACTCTCTTGCTTCACTTATATTATTATGAGAGTCTCTCTAAACAACATGGTAATTTGCTTTGGCTATGAATTTAGTCCTAATATGATGGGCATCCAAGAGGGATATAATAAAAACTTTCATGAAAAGTGCATTGAATACTATGAGAAGTTTGATTGTTTATGATTGTTTTGAGATATAAAGAATATAAAGATGGTAATATTAGAGTCATGCTAGTGAGTAATTGTGGATTGATAGAAATACTTTTGTTAAAGTTTGTGATTCCCGTAGCATGCACGCATGGTGAACCGTTATGTGATGAAGTCGGAGCATGATTTATTTATTGATTGTCTTCCTTATGAATGGCAGTTGGGGACGAGCGATGGTCTTTTCCTACCAATATATCCCCCTAGGAGCATGCGTCTATTACTTCGTTTCGATAACTAATAAATTTTTGCAATAAGTATGTGAGTTCTTTATGACTAATGTTGAGTCCAGGGATTATACGCACTCTCACCCTTCCATCATTGCAAGCCTCTCTAGTACCTCGCAACTTTCACCGGTGCATTAAACCCACCAACACCTTCCTCAAAACAGCCACCATACCTACCTATTATGGCATTTCCATAGCCATTCCGATATATATTTCCATGCAACTTCCACCGTTCCGTTTATAATGGCACGCTTCATCATTGTCATATTGCTTTGCATGATCATGTGGTTGACATTGTATTTGTGGCAAAGCCACCATTCATATTTTTTATACATGTCACGCTTGAGTCATTGCACATCCCGGTACACCGCCAGAGGCATTCCTATAGATTCATATATTGGTTCTAGAATTGAGTTGTAATTCTTGAGTTGTAAGTAAATAAACGTGTGATGATCATCATTATTAGAGCATTCTCCCATGTGAGGAAAGAAGCTATGATTCCCTCACAAGTTGGGATGAGTCTTCGGACTTTACAAAAAAATAAAACAGGCCAAAGAAGCCCACAAAAAAAAAGAGGCCAAAGAAGCCCACCAAGAAAATGAGAGAAAAGAGAGAAGGGACAATGTTACTATCCTTTTTCCACACTTGTGCTTCAAAGTAGCACCATGACCTTCATGATAGAGAGTCTCCTATGTTGTCACTTTCATATACTAGTGGTAATTTTTCATTATAGAACTTGTCTTGTATATTCCAATGATGGGCTTCCTCAAATATCCCTAGGTCTTCGTAAGCAAGCGAGTTGGGTGCACACCCACTTAGTTTCTTTTTGAGCTTTCATACACTTACAACTCTAGTGCATCTGTTGCATGGTAATCCCTACTCACTCACATTGATATCTATTGGTGGGCATCTCCATAGCCCGTTGATACGCCTAGTTGATGCGAGACTATATCCTTCTCTTTGTCTTCTTCACAACTATCGGTGTCAAAACCGGCGGATCTCGGGTAGGGGGTCCCGAACTGTGCATCTAGGATCGATGGTAACAGGAGACAGGGGACACGATGTTTACCCAGGTTCGGGCCCTCTCTATGGAGGTAATACCATATGTACTGCTTGATTGATCTTGATGAATATGAGTGTTACAAGAGTTGATCTACCACGAGATCGTAATGGCTAAACCCTAGAAGTCTAACCTGTATGACTATGGTAAAGAATATATCCTTTCCGGACCAACCCCTCCGGTTTATATCGACATTGGGGGGATCTATGGTTTACATAGAGTTGGTTACATAAGAAGGAATCTTCATAATCGGTTGCCAAGCTTGCCTTCCACGCCAAGGAGAGTCCAATCTAGAAGCAGGTACGGTCTTCGGCCTTCATGTCTTCACAGCCCATCAGTCCGGCCCATGGATAATGGGTCGGACGCTCGAGGACCCCTTAGTCCATGACTCCCTCAGTAGCCCCTAAACCTGGCTTCAATGACGAGGAGTCAGGCGCGCAGATTGTCTTCAGCATTGCAAGGCGGGTTCCCCCTTCCGAACTCCCAATTGATCTTTAGATATGATGATTGTATCCGGACTTGTATACACAACAACAGAGGACATAATATTTTACGAGTTCACCTCATCGACCATTTTTTGCTAATATGACACCACGCCTGCCCGGCCACTACTTGCGAACTGTTTTAGCCGGCCCATCTCCCCACGTCCCAAGACATGGCTTTATTGGCGCATCTTATCCAAGCGGAGATCGTGCCTCCCATTTTTAAGGGATTCCTGTCAACCCGGACGTGGGTAACCCAACTGTCGCTGGGGTACAACTCCTTGGAAGCAAGCACGTTTTTTAGGCCCAAGAGGAGACGTTTGATATTTGCAGCCTTTATATAGGGGCACAGACCCGTCTTTTTCCTCTACACTTGCCTCTTCCTCGACCCCTGCAACCCCGAGCTCCAACACACGAGTTTCGGTCGCCACAAGCCCCAATCATGTCCGGATCCAGCCGTCAAGGCCGGTGGGTAGCTTCTTCTGTCACCGAGGAAGATATCGCAAAGCTTCGGGCCACGAGATACTTGACCGCAGAAATCCGTCATCGGCTTCCTGCCGAGGAGCAGGTTATTCCCACCCCCAGATCCGACGAGAGGGTCGTGTTCGTGTCCCACTTCCTCCGCGGGTTAGGGTTTGCACTTAACCCCTTCGCCCGAGGGCTCATGTTCTACTACGGGCTAGATTTTCACGATCTGGCCCCGGACTCTATTCTTCTTATCTCGGTGTTTATTGTCACGTGCGAAGCCTTCCTCTGAACTACTCCGCACTTCGGCTTGTGGCTCAAGACCTTCGATGTGAAGCCACAAGTCGTAGAGGGGGAGCAAGCCGAGTGCGACGGCACTGCAGTGAGCAAGCTTGCTAGCGCCGTTTGGCTAAAAGGATCCTTAGCCAAATCTTCCGATCTGTGGCAGCAGGGGTGGTTCTATATCACCGAGCCCCGCAGCTCCAGGTGGGCAACTGTGCCCGCCTTCTGATCTAGCCCCCCAATTCAGCTTGCATCGTGGATTAACAAGGGGCTGGATTGGGGATCAATGAATGATGTGCGAACTCTACAAAGTCGCATCCGAAGCCTCATTGAGAGGGACATCGACATAGCCAACATCGTTCAAGTAATGCTAGTTCCTCGGACCCTGCCATGTCAGCAATGGCCACTCCGCCTATGGGAGTTTAATCCAGAAGGGCCGGGGACTCTTCAGCACTTCTTTGGCACAACGCACGAAGGAATGTGGAAATTATTCTTCGGTAAACGAAGGCAATGGCCGGATACCACCGAAGATGTCGGCCTAGATTGTAACCGTCCGGATACCCCGGTAAGTACCCGTTTACCGAATACCCTATAATCAGATACCCGGTGGCAAGATACCAACAGTATCATCCTTTTTCAGGGGTGGATAAAGAAGGTGGAACTGATTAGGTGTCCGGCTCCCCTTCCCGAAGACTCAGCAACTCTCGCGTTAACAAGGATGATGGCCTCAGCGCCATACCAGGCGCCAACAGGGGAGGGAGAGAAGACCCAAGACGACCTTGGTTCCAGGGGTAAGTCGGACACTGAGTCTGGAGAAATTGACCTCTCCTCGCCCGAAGACGGAGGCAGAAAAGGACCCAGTATCCCTTCTCCAAACAGGAGGAAAAGGGCCGCCTCCGAAGATTGGGAGGGGCGGTCTCCCAAGAAGGGCAGGATGCCACCAACGAGCGGCCTGGGTTTGGAAAGTGACACCGTTAAACAGTTGCAACAAGGGGACAAGCCCTTGGCCAAACCGTAAGAGAATCCGGAGCACTTTGATAAAGTACCGCTCCATTGTTGTTACCAAAGATATACGTAACGCATTCATGTATTTCTACAGGTCGGCACCGAGTTTTTTTGGGCGATCCTCTTCTTCGGGGAGTCTCCTCCCAGAGATGATGGAGAGCGAGACGCCTCCTCCAGCCTCCTCGCCCAATAGGGCGGATGACTCTGAAGTGTCATCGCGAAGGGTCCCTTTTGACCAACAAGTTTCGCAGGGGACAGAAGAGGCAATACCCGAAGGTGGAGCTTCGACCATCCGGGATTCCGTGCTGATGATAACAAAGGCCCCGGACTGACTGGTTCGTAGCCGATAGTGATTCTGGAGACGGGTGAACAAATTCCTTCAAAGGATGATTGTGCTCCTGGAGCAGCCTCTGGAAACCCGGAGACTCCAGATATATTGCAGGACATGTTGCGAAAATCATCTGCCTCAGGGGAACAACGTACCTTGATGGGTACAGTGATTGATAAGATTTCGTCCACGAAGAGCGGATTAAATGAAGCCTTCATGAGCCTACTGAAGGGCTTCGAGGTTTGTGACATAATGTTTTCGGCTATGCTTCATTTGCAAAGATGCGCCTGTGTATAGGTAGTAGCCCATGATACTCGGGTTGGCTTCCACTGGGAAGGGAAATGTAGGATCGAAAAGGATCGTTTGAGGACTAACCTGATCAACTTCGAACACAAGCTGCTTCCCCCTTGGCCGCTTCCCGGACTATGGAAATTGCCAATTTGCAGCGGAAGCTTGATGTGGCAGGGGATGATCTTGCTTTAATCAATATGCGTCGGGACGAGTCGCAAGGTATGTATTCGGGGCAATCCTCATACATTTTTGTGGTACGAGCATGATGCTGAGATTTGGCTGCAGATGGTGCTGCTGCCATGGAAGTTCTTCGAGCAGAGCTGGCCCGGGCCAAGGAGCAGGCCTGACGTAGCAATGCTGCTGCCAAAAAGGCATTAGCTGAATTAAAAGCTGAACAAGCTGCACGACGCCAAGATGAGGAGAAGATATCCACGATGACGCTCGAACTTGAGAATGCTACCGACCGATGCGAATTTCTGGAGAAGGAGAGTAAAGCCTTAATGGCTGATCTGGACAAGGCCTTACAAGAGGCAAGAGAAGCGCGGTCGGAATGCAGAGCAGCCCGTGAGGAGGTTCGACAGGCGAGGGAGATTGCGGCTGGAAAGCCCTTTCTGCTGCAAACTAGGTTTGGTGATCCGAACTATGCCCAGCTTAACCAAGTATGGAGTTCTCCGGATGAGTTCTTGGACTTGCCGAAGAGTTCTGCCGATGCAGCGCAGTATTACCAAGAGCGAGATGGATATGCAACGAAGAAGCTTTTTTGATCGCAGTTTGGCGCATCAAAGCGCCCTTTGTTGCTCAATAAACAGATGTCCCAATGGGCCGAACTGCATAGGATATCTGGTGCTGCCATGAAGGACATCATAATCCAGTTGTGGCCAACCGAGCCTGTTCCGAGTAGCTATTTCGGTTTGGTGCAAAGGATTGTGGACGTGGTGCCACGTATCAACGCTGTGAAGTGGTCAACGTGCATTGAGGGTGCATGGATGGCTTTTGCCCGAGTCAAGACGTTCTGGGGGAAGATGAAGGCCATCGATGTTGCGACGAAGGGTCCACCCAAAGGCAAGGACCGTCCGGAACCGGAGCATTATTTTGAAGACGTCCTAGAGGCCACCTGCTCTATAGAGGGTCAATGCTCAAAAGACATAATGTTCGAGTGAAGTGTACGAAAATTGTAAAAGATAATTTTATAGTTAATCTATTTATGTTTTGCTTGAAAGCTTGAATTCCTCCTGTGCGGCCGTTTTGATATAATCTGAAAATTTTCCATTCGTCGGCTTCAGCCCCCTCGTAAGAAGTACGGGGGTGTTCGGAAAAGCATGTAATCACTCATTATCCAACGTCTTGGTCTATGAAGGAGGTGATAATGCGGTGAAACAGGCAATCGGACTATAAGGCGTTAACACTTTCACTTAGCCATAGGAGTTTTATGGTGGGGCTACGACATAGCCCCTGGTATGTATGCGGCGTGTGGTGCCTTACATATTTGATCTGAAAAAGATCCCTCGTGTGACACGGAGAATCGCTAAAGATTCCAATAAGTCGTCAAGTGGTTGACCAACTCACGCCGCATCATGATAGTCAGTTTTCGGCTTTCTCTAGTGAGGTGCTCGTCCGGTTTAGACCAGGGCACAATCGCAGTAGTTCTCCCTTTACTACCCTAGCCGATAGAGCGGAACGTAGGGTAGCAAGCACACGAGCCGGGCAACCCAACTATTGACCTGTGACGCCCCCGATTTGACCGTACACTAATCATACACGCAAATGTGTACGATCAAGATCAAGGACTCACTGGAAGATATCACAACACAACTCTAGACACAAATTAAAATAATACAAGCTTTATTATCTGAGTAGCCTCGAGGGCTCGAGGCTACTTTGTTCGCTCCAACATAAGAAGGATAGGGGGCCTCGAGGGCTCGAATACATAAGCTCGAAATCACAAGAGCCAGGGGCCTCGAGGCTCGAATACATAAGCTCGAAATCACAAGAGTCAGCGAAAGCAATAATATCTGAGTACAGACATAAGTTAAACAAGATTGCCTTAAGAAGGATAGCACAAAAGTAGCAACAATCAAAAAGGCAAGGCCTCCTGCCTGGGACCTCCTAACTACTCCTGGTCATCGTCAGCGGCCTGCACGTAGTAGTAGGCACCTCTAGTGTAGTAGGAGTCGTCGTCAACGGTGGCGTCTGGCTCCTGGGCTCCATCGTCTAGTCGCAACAAATGGGTATAGGAAATGGGAAAAGGGGCACAAAGCAACTGTGAGTACTCATCCAAAGTACTCGCAAGCAAGGAGCTACACTACATATGTATGCATTGGTATCAAAGGGAAAAGGGGTATCTTATGTGGACTGAACTGCAGAATGCCGGAATAAGAGGGGGATAGCTAGTCCCTTCGAAGACTACGCTTCTGGTAACCTCCATCTTGCAGTAGAAGAAGAGAGTAGATGGTAAGTTCACCAAGTAACATCGCATAGCATAATCCTAACCGATGATCCTCCCCTCGTCGCCCTGTGAGAGAGAGATCACCGGTTGTATCTGGCACTTGGAAGGGTGTGTTTTATTAAGTATCCGGTTCTAGTTGTCATAAGGTCAAGGTACAACTCCAAGTCGTCCTGTTACCGAAGATCACGGCTATTCGAATAGATTAACTTCCCTGCACGGGTGCACCACATTTCCCAACACGCTCGATCCCCTTTGTCTAGACACACTTTCCTAGGTCATGCCCGGCCTCGGAAGATCAACACGTCGCAGCCCTACCTAGGCACAACAGAGAGGTCAGCACGCCGGTCTAAATCCTATGGCGCAGGGGTCTGGGCCCATCGCCCATTGCACACCTGCACGTTGCGAGGGCGGCCGGAGAGCAGACCTAGCAACCTCCATTACAAAGGAAGTTGCGTTACGCGGTCCAACCCGGCGCACGCCGCTCAGTTGCTGACATCACGAAGGTTTCGGCTGATACCACGACGTTGAGTGCCCATAACTGTTCCCGCATAGTTGGTTAGTGCGTATAGGCCAGTAGCCAGACTCAGATCAAATACCCAGATCTCGTTAAGCGTGTTATTTTGAAGTAACCGTGTATGCTGACCAGGTCCAGGCCCACCTCTCACCTAGGTGGTATCCGCCTGCCCTGTCGCTCCGCCTCAAAGTAACAGTCGGGGGCCGTCGGCAATCTAGGCCCACCACTACCTGGGTGGAACCAACTTCCCCTTCAGCCCCTAACATCAGAATCACTTGCGGGTACTCAACGAGCCGACCCGACTTTATTCACAACATGTATAACATGTATGTATAGTATATACCTATGATCAACACCCGACGTGATCATGGCTCGATAGTATAGCATGGCAGACAGACAAGAATGTAGGGCCACTAATGATAAACTAGCATCCTATACTAAGCATTTAGGATTGCAGGTAAGGTATCAACAGTTGTAGCAACAATGACAGGCTATACATCAGAATATGATTAACGGAAAGCAGTAAAATGTTACACTACTCTAATGCAAGCAGTAGAGAGAGATTAGGCGATATCTGGTGATCAAGGGAGGGTCTTGCCTGGTTGCTCTGGCAAGAAGGAGGGGTCATCTTCAATGTAGTCGAAAACACAGACATCGGCAGCGGTCTCGGAGTCTACCGGAAATAAGTAACAGAGGGGGCAACACAATAAATAATAGAGCAATCAAATGTAACACAAAGAAAGATGTGGCAATACATTGTGCTAGGGTTGACCTAACATAGGGACAGGTGATACCGATGAAGGGGGGAAACAACCGGGAAA
This sequence comes from Triticum urartu, assembly GCF_003073215.2. Lineage (NCBI taxonomy): Eukaryota > Viridiplantae > Streptophyta > Magnoliopsida > Poales > Poaceae > Triticum > Triticum urartu. The sequence continues at coordinate 526,506,008 of NC_053028.1, read as the reverse complement.
GTATTCCTGGTGTTTCGCGTTTTCGGACAGACGAACCGGAGGGGGGAAGTTGCATGTTCGCTATACTAGGGGTGTGTGGCGCACGAACGGGCTGCGTATTCGGATTCGTCTCGTCGTTTTGAGCAACTTTCATGTACAAAGTTGTTTCATCCGAGTTACGGATTATTCTACATGATTTTTCAAAGTTTTTAAACAATTTATGAAATTCCTGGAATTAAATTACTTCGAAAATTAAATCAAAAATTCTAAGCGCACCCGGTGTAGTGCACCGAGAGTGCACTATAGGCTAGCAGTGGCCCTGTTGACTGCCCAGTCAATAGTCAGTGTTGACCCGTTGACTGGTCAAAGTAACCAGGGGCCCACATGTCATACTAACGGATCCATCTAACAGTTTTTTATTTAAAATATATTTATTTTCTTTTTCTTTTTTTATAAGCGCCGGCCCCATACGGCAGTGGCCCTGATTGGCCACGCAGGCAGGGGAACGCTCACACGCATGCGTGCGCACGGAGGTCGCGGTGCCTGTAGGCGGCAACAGCCGTGGATAGCGGCGAGCCTGGGCAGCTGCGGGCAAGCAGCAGAATGAGGGCGCGAGGCTAGGGTGGGCGCGGCATGACAGGCCGGAGGCGGGCGTAGCGCGGCATCCGAGCGGGATGAGAAGTAGGGGGCGCGAGAGTGGGTGCGGTGGAGGCCAGGAGGGGCGCGACGGGTGCGGGGCATGGCCCGGCGCAGCAAGTCCCACGGCCAGGGTGCAACGGCGGCCTGCAGCAGCGCAGCGGCGCGGCGAGGCAACAGCCGCGAGCAGCAGTAGGGGAAGGCAGCAGGAAGCGGGCGGGCGCGCAAGCGTGCGAGGGCCGGCGTGGGCGCGCGCGAGCGCAGGCGTGCTACAAGGTGCATGGGCGCGGGCGGCGAACATAGTGGCGCACGGGAGCGCGTCGCGGAGGCGGCTCGGCTGACGCGGCGAGCAAAGGCGGGCGGGCGCGCAGAGCGGTGGTGGATGTTGGCGGCTGTGGTGGTGGGTGCGGGCAGCGCCAAGGAGCAGCAAGCAACAGCAAATAACGCAGCAGCAGCAGCAGAGCATGTACACGTGAGCTTGGGCTTCGGCCATGGCGGGTGCCGTGGCTAGAGGCTATGCGGCAAGGGGAAAACGGAGGGGAAGAATGGTGGGGCTCACAGCGGACTTGGAGAGAAGCCGGGTGTGCTCGGGGAAGGTGATGGTGGAGCATCCGCAGCGGATTCGGCGATGGCGTGCGGTGGCTGGCGTTGGGGAAGAAGCAGTGGGTGGCGTGAGGCAGCCTCCCAGCTCCTATCCAATGGCAAAGCCGAAGGAGAAGACGATGGCGCTCCTCCCGGTCAGAGTCTCTGGGCGCGGGAAGGACGATGGCCACGCCGGCGACTGTGGTCAAGGTAACGACGACGGCGACACCCTCTGGATCGAAGGAAGAGACGAGAGGAGGGGAAAGTGTGGGAGGTTAGGGTTCGGCGCCGAGGAAAGGGGCCGGCTAAGTAGGCAGGGGCGCCGTGGGATGTTCGGCACGGCGCAGGTCGATGCCGTGGCGGGCATCCGCCATGGCCACGGGGTAGTGTACAGGGGAGAGGGGTCGACGTTGGTGGGCTAGGCCGGTCGGGGGCCGAAGCCCAGGTGGAGGCTGGGGCTTCTTTTTTTGTTGATTTTGTTTCACATTTTCTTTTATTTATTCTTTACTGCTTTCTTTTATAGTTCCTTTTATTTTAGTTTTATAAAATACCAATTTAGCACCTAAATTAGTATCATAAATATAGCCCACTGCCAAAATTAGTTTGGACCCAAAATAACTTAGTTTAATAATTTTATAACTTAAAAAGGCAATTAAAGTATTATTTTAGTCACTGTTTTAACTAGTTTAGGGCATTTAACATCTTACAAGAATTTGGTTTCTCCACCATAATTAATTATGATTTATTTGACACATTTAGAACATTTTAGTTTTGTCTTTTGAAAACTTTAACTGTTTGACTTGCTTTTAAATTTTAAATTTGAACGGGATTTGAATCATCGCAATATTATCAACAGTAATCGTGGTGACGTGGCATCATTAACGTGGGATTACTGTAGCTTAATTATCTGGGCGTTACAATTCTCCTCCACTACAAGAAATCTCGTCCCGAGATTTAAGAGGTGGAGCAAGGGGAAAGATCTGGTTACGAAATTCTAACGGATCTTCGCGGTCTTGGTTGCTCTTCTCGAAGAGATCGATCCATTACACTGATGTCTTCATTCCACTGCTTTAGGTCATCATGATGAAGTCGCTATCCTTTCTTCAGTAATTCCATCATACTTACGAATAGGTAAGGGGTAGCTTGACAACGATAGGATGATATAAGGGTTAATCATCTGGGGGTTGTCCCGTGAATGATCACATGACCATCCCTTGAGGTGAACAAATAAAACACATCAGGAGCAAAGTAAGAAGGTATAATATGAAGTTTCAAATGGATAGACAATCGATCGATGTCTGAGACAAATTGTGAAAGGGGTCCAAAGCAATGAGAATGAGTATTGCATCAGATACCAGAACAGATCACAAGGAAGGTGGCTCGTGAATTACATATGAAGCCAAGCGCGAGGTGTAACTTAGAAAACAGGGATGTATAGTAGAGTCAGGTTTCGATCTTGTGGAACTGTGGGTTATGGGCCCACCATGTGGGTTAAAGGTAGGAAGGGTGCTAGCATTTTGCACGGTCATGATAGCAAGGCAGGTCAGAGGATAGCATGTCAATTATGTTGGCAACAACATTGGTACCAAGGGCGAAGGACGAAGAGAACCATTTTCCTGCTCGTTGAAAGAGGCGGACCATTAGGCAAAGTTCTCGTCCATCGGTGGCTACCAGAATGTTATCAACAATAGTAACAGGGTCTTGCTGACAGAATCGTACATCGAGGTGTTTACATAAGTAGGAGAATATTACTGCTTAGATCATATAGACCTCAAGAAAGGTTAAACCAAACAATGGAAAGGATAATATGATTATCAAATTAAACAGAACAATGGAAAGGAAAATGTGTTTAAACACATATTTCAGGGGTATATCCTTCCCAAGGACAAACAGAGCATGATTTCCATGACAGGATAGAAGTAGAAAACCATTTAGGTTAAGGGAGAGGAATTTCATGACACTACCCAAACAACAGTGTTTGAATATTTGATAAAGGAAATTTGGCATGGTGCTTCAAATGTTCTTATCGATGATCAGAGTACCACAGACATGCTTCGAGATAGCATAGACATGGTCATCAAGTAAGGGTCGGAATTTGGATGCACAAAGGATCCATCAGGAACAACTTACTGAATAAGCCTTACAATTTCCTCATGGGAGAATGATTAACCTTATAAAAAGGAAACTATAACAATAGGTCCTCCGGCCAGGTGTGCTAGGCATGACATCACCTTACCGATATATAAGGACCAATGTTATAACTCTCGGAGATATGTCCCAACCATCATGTCTGACCGAGATTCAGATCTGATTGGTGTTAGGATACCTTAGAGTCAGGATGCCTAAGAAGAAAAAGGTGGACACAAATTGATGAGGTGACAATGTAAGATTCTCGGGAAATGAACTATGGAAGTGAGTTCCGAAACAAAAGTTCATCATTAAACCAAGAAGAGGATGAGGAGGTGGCTGAGGGACTCAGCGACAATTCATCAAGATCTCTGACAAGATGGATTTCCACAATTATGTGAACAAGGAGATAACATTAGTCAAATCAAATGATATAATTAGGTATGCTCGAGGAAAACATACACAATTAAACATTGGTTGAAAAGTGCACCCGAAATATGGGCTGGATTGCAGGACCAACGTCAGAATGACGATTTAGCAACCAACATGCTAAATTGGAATTATTGTCCATTAACTCTAAAGCAATAGGGTTGCTAGAGATAATAAATTCGCACAATAGAGTTCACTCAACACGGGGACCAAGAGAAGAATGGTGGTGGTGAGAAGCATCACTGTATTAAGAATTCTTAAGAGGTGGTGAAATTCTCACAACATCCTTGACATAAAAGATGGTAATACTCCAAGGTAAAACATAACATACACTGGATAGCAAGGAACTCAAGGTACAACACAAACCATGAACCAGTTTTGTGTTGGGGAATTGCAAGAATGTTGTCGACGTTAAATGCAATCATCGAGGGGGCAAGGATGATATTTCTCATCATGAATTCGATAGATATCCTGGAAACGCTTAGAATGTTGTTGATGATCATGACAGATTTTTTGACAGGTTTCACAAAGAGACAACCGAACAGCGACTGCATCAAACAAAAGGACTGATGAAGCAAAAGATTGGAATCAAGCTTGTTGTTCGAGGCGTAATGATATGGCGAGGAAGATCGACGTAAGCTTGGCTCATCATTGAAAGTGGTGCTCCGGGAATAAGGACCAAGTAGTACAATTAAAATCATCACGATAAAGATATAGCCAAACAGGCTAGGAATGACATGATCGAGTACAAACTCATAGGTAAAGAAGATTACTTAGAGTTGTTGAACCTTAATGCGGGCTCGGTTCAGTTATCGGTGTCCTTGAATGTTTAAAAGCTCGGAGCCCGTGAAAATTGGGATCAGTGAGGATGTGGTACTTGATAAAGAACTCATAAGAGGTTATGCAGTTCCGTAATAATCTCGAGATACCAGGGGGTAATACTCGACAACATATCAAAGTAGAGGTTGGGCTAGGGTATTGCTATGCAGAAGACAAGTGCTTAAACTTGCATAGGAAATGGTATTTAAAGGAGAACCTGGTCGGAACCATGATTGCAAAAGGCCAGATCCCAGATATAAAATGAACTTATACTGAGGGAATAATTAATTTTAATAGAAGCTTTAATGATAAGATCTACATCGTGTCCATGGGCATGAACACAAGGTTCAAGGTCGACTCCCACTTCCACAATGCATAACCTTTCATTCACTTCTCATTTACGAAGAAGTTGTACGGTAGAAAAATATCTGGTAAAACACCAGAAGGGTATGACTTGTGTAAACCTTCAGTTCACACGGATTAGGGGAAGGCATAGGTTCAGCCCATAGAGGCATCTTTGGAACCTATATTACAAACTTCAGGAGTAAATAACACAAGCTCGAAAGTAGAGCATGGTTGACAAGGCAGAGGATACAATTTACCAAAGGTATTATATACCTGTGGAAAGGCTCACAAGGTTATTGAATATTAAGGACGATGTCGGATGAAATCCAATAATGGATCTGACGATCCACAACGGAGCTGATGTGAGTATCGATACTCTACCAGAAGAAGAAAGAATGCAAGGGGATCAGATGATAGAAAAAACTGACTAACTCAAAGCTCAATTGCATAGGAATTATGATTCCAAGTCAAGGGATCAGAAGCAATGCTCTGAATAGGGACGGATAAGTTGAATAGTCTTAGAGGTACAATCGTCGGCAATTTGATTGGTCGAGAACCAACTCATGTTTAAAATGGCGTCTGAGCCGGAAGGATGAATTCTAGGATCTGGTTGAGGATTGCGAGCATTCGCACTCATTCAATCAATGGGCTCAAAATGATAGTGGCAAAGGATGCCAATAAGATTACGAGACTTATGGGATTAACCATAATGGAAGCAAGCAAGAATTTCAACAGCAATAGGCTGCTCAAGATTTTCGGAAGACCGAATGGTATTTCAAAGACTTTTGTGAAATACGTGAATCAACTAGGGATGAGCGGATACTCGATAAGTGCGAGAATTATTCCGTAGGGGTATTCAGGTTGCAAAGAACTACAAGGGCAGTGGGCACAAAGTACTTTTGGAACAATAGAGAGAATTTCGGGGTATCTTGTAATAACAAGATTAACTAGGAATAAAATTAAGAATGACAGGTGTAGGTATTTATCCATATGGATATTTCGGTGGTAGAGGATGGCAAAAGCAATGGGCACAAAGTCTTAGAAGAACAACATAGAGTATCCTCGGAATCTTCTAGTGCAGCAGTCGACCATCGGTAATAAGATGCTCTCCGGTTCAAAGTGATCACGAGATCCTAATGTTAGATTAAGTAAAAATCATTTCACCCGAATAAAAGAGAGAGCAGAATCCCAGAGTATAGACGAGGAATAAAAGATCCTAATACCACCCAAATGGCAACGTGGGCCCGTAAGACACACAGCCATGTTAGTAAAAGTTTTGCAATGTCTAGACTCGACTTCGGCTAAGGAGTGTGGAAGGGGGATTCCTACAGGCAGTCGACTCTGATACCAACTTGGGACGCCCCCGATTTGACTGTACACTAATCATAAACGCGAATGTGTACGATCAAGATCAAGGACTCACAGGAAGATATCACAACACAACTCTAGGCACAAATTAAAATAATACAAGCGTTATATTACAAGCCAGGGGCCTCGAGGGCTCGAATACATAAGATCAAAATCACAAGAGTCAGCGAAAGCAATAATATATGAGTACAGACATAAGTTAAACAAGATTGCCTTAAGAAGGATAGCACAAAAGTAGTAACGATCGAAAAGGCAAGGCCTCCTGCCTGGGACCTCCTAACTACTCCTGGTCGTCATCAGCGGCCTGCACGTAGTAGTAGGCACCTCCAGTGTAGTAGGAGTCGTCGTCGACGGTGGCGTCTGGCTCCTGGGCTCCATCGTATGGTCGCAGCAAATGGGTATAGGAAAGGGGAAAAGGGGGAGCAAAGCAACCGTGAGTACTCATCCAAAGTACTCGCAAGCAAGAAGCTACACTACATATGTATGCATTGGTATCAAAGGGAAAAGGGGTATCATATGTGGACTGAACTGCAGAATGCCGGAATAAGAGGGGGATAGCTAGTCCTTTCGAAGACTATGCTTCTGCTAACCTCCATCTTGCAGTAGAAGAAGAGAGTAGATGGTAAGTTCACCAAGTAACATCGCATAGTAATCCTCCCCTCGTCGCCCTGTGAGAGAGCGATCACCGGTTGTATCTGGCACTTGGAAGGGTGTGTTTTATTAAGTATCTGGTTCTAGTTGTCATAAGGTCAAGGTAAAACTCCAAGTCGTTTTGTTACCGAAGATCATGGCTATTCGAATAGATTAACTTCCCTGCAGGGGTGCACCATATTTCCCAACACGCTCGATCCCCTTTGTCCGGACACACTTTCCTGGGTCATGCCCGGCCTCGGAAGATCAACACGTCGCAGCCCTACCTAGGCACAACAGAGAGGTCAGCACGCCGGTCTAAATCCTATGGCGCAGGGCTCTGGGCCCATCGCCCATTGCACACCTGCACGTTGTGAGGGCGGCCGGAGAGCAGACCTAGCAACCTCCATTACAAAGGAAGTTGCGTTACGCGGTCCAACCCGGCGCGTGCCGCTTAGTCGTTGACGTCACGAAGGCTTCGGCTGATACCACGACGTCGAGTGCCCATAACTGTTCCCGCATAGTTGGTTAGTGCGTATAGGCCAGTAGCCAGACTCAGATCAAATACCCAGATCTCGTTAAGCGTGTTATTTTGAAGTAACCACAAACGCCGACCAGGGCCAGGCCCACCTCTCACCTAGGTGGCCTCTGCCTGCCATGTCGCTCTGCTTCAAACTAACTGTCGGGGGCCGTCGGGAACCTAGGCCCACCACTACCTGGGTGGAACCACCTGCCCCTTCAGCCCCGACATCGGAATCACTTGCGGGTACTCAACGAGCCGACCCGACTTTAGTCACCAACATGTATAGCATGTATGTATAGTATATACCCGTGATCAACACCCGACATGATCACGGCCCGATAGTATAGCATGGCAGACAGACAAGAATGTAGGGCCACTGATGATAAACTAGCATCCTATACTAAGCATTTAGGATTGCAGGTAAGGTATCAAAAGTTGTAGCAACAATGACAGGCTATGCATCATAATAGGATTAACGGAAAGCAGTAACATGTTACACTACTCTAATGCAAGCAGTAGAGAGAGATTAGGCGATATCTGGTGATCAAGGGGGGGCTTGCCTGGTTGCTTTGGCAAGAAGAAGGGGTCATCTTCAATGTAGTCGAACACACGGACATCGGCAACGATCTCGGAGTCTACTGGAAATAAGTAACGGAGGGGGCAACACAATAAATAACAGAGCAATCAAATGTAATGCAAAGCAAGATGCGGCAATACATTGTGCTAGGGTTGACCTAACGTAGGGACAGGTGATACCGGTGAAGGGGGGAAACAACCGGGAAAGTATTCTCAGTGTTTCGCGTTTTCGGATAGACTAACCGGAGGGGGGAAGTTGCATGTTCTCTATGCTAGGGGTGTGTGGCGGACGAACGGGCTATGTATTTCGATTTGTCTCGTCGTTCTGAGCAACTTTCATATACAAAGTTGTTTCATCCGAGTTACGGATTATTCTACATGATTTTTCAAAGTTTTAAACAATTTATGAAATTCCTGGAATTAAATTACTTCGAAAATTAAATCACAAATGCTAAACGCACCCGGTGCAGTGCACCCAGAGTGCACTATAGGCTGACAGTGGCCCTGTTGACTGCCCAGTCAGCAGTCAACGTTGACCCGTTGACTGGTCAAAGTAACCAGGGGGCCCACATGTCATACTAACAGATCCATCTAACTGTTTTTTTATTTAAAATATATTTATTTTCTTTTTCTTTCTTTTTTTATAAGGGCCGGCCCCATACGGAAGTGGCCCTGGTTGGCCACGCAGGCAGGGGAAAGCACGCACGCGCGCGTGCGCACGGCGCACGGCGGTCGCGGCGGCTGTAGGCGGCAACAACCGCGGATAGCGGCGAGCTTGGGCTGATGCGGGCAAGCAGCAGAAGGAGGGCGCGAGGCTAGGGCGGGCGCGGCACGACAGGCCAGAGGCGGGCGCATCGCGGCATCCGAGCGGGAAGACGCGGGGAAAGGCGGGCAGCGGCGGCCGGTTGCGGACGCGGGAGGGGGAAACCGGAGGCGGGCCTGGTCGGGCGAACGGGATGCGGCCGACGCGCTCGGGGCCTGCGTGGCTGAGGGGCAAACAGGGGCGCGGCGACTTCGGTCGCCGTTGGCAGCGGCGAGGGAGGAGAAGCAGGGGCGCGAGAGTGGGTACGGGGGAGGCCAGGAGGGGCGTGACGGGCACGGGCATGGCCGGGCGCAGCAGGTCCCGTGGCCAGGGCGCAACGGCGGCCTGCAGCAGCGCAACGGCGCGGCCAGGCAACAGCCGCGAGCAGCAGTAGGGGAAGGCAGCAGGAAGCGGACGGGCGCGCAGGCGTGCGTAGGCGTGCGTGGGCGGGCGTGGGCGCGCGCGAGCGCAGGCGTGCTGCGAGGCGCATGGGCGCGGGCGGCGAACGTAGTGGCGCACGGGAGCGCGTCGCGGAGGCGGCTCGGCTGACGCCGGCGAGCTAGGCGGGCGGGCGCGCAGAACGGTGGTGGACGTTGGCGGCTGTGGTGGTGGGTGCAGGCAGCGCCAAGGAGCAGCAAGCAACAGCAAATAGCGTAGCAGCAGCAGAGCACGTACACGCGAGCTCGGGCTTCGGCCATGGCGGGTGCCGTGGCTAGAGGCTACGCGGCAAGGGGAAAACGGAGGGGAAGAATGGTGGGGCTCACAGCGGACTCGGAGAGAAGCAGGGTTTGCTCGGGGAGGGTGATGGTGCAGCATCCGCAGCGGATCCGGCGATGGCGTGCGGCGGCTGGCGTTGGGGAAGAAGCAGCGGGTGGCGTGAGGCAGCCTCCCAGCTCCTATCCAATGGCATAGCCGAAGGAGAAGACGATGGCAGGGGCGCCGTGGGATGTTCGCCATGGCGCAGGTCGATGCCGTGGCGGGCATCCGCCATGGCCACGGGGTAGTTTACAGGGGAGAGGGGGGTCGACGTTGGGGGGCTAGGCCGGTCGGGGGCCGAAGCCCAGGTGAAGGTTGGGGCTTTTTTTTTGTTGATTTTGTTTCACATTTTCTTTTATTTATTCTTTACTGCTTTCTTTTATAGTTCCTTTTATTTTAGTTTTATAAAATACCAATTTAGCACCTAAATTAGTATCATAAATATAGCCCACTGCCAAAATTAGTTTGGACCCAAAATAACTTAGTTTAATAATTTTATAACTTAAAAAGGCAATTAAAGTATTATTTTAGTCACTGTTTTAACTAGTTTAGGGCATTTAACATCTTACAAGAATTTGGTTTCTCCACCATAATTAATTATGATTTATTTGACACATTTAGAACATTTTAGTTTTGTCTTTTGAAAACTTTAACTGTTTGACTTGCTTTTAAATTTTAAATTTGAACGGGATTTGAATCATCGCAATATTATCAACAGTAATCGTGGTGACGTGGCATTGTTAACATGGGATTACTGTAGCTTAATTATCCGGGCGTCACATGACCGAAGACAATGATTCGGAGCTGATGCATATAAGGCCAAACTTGCGACGCCGAAGTATGCTATAGAGCTGTTCGGACTTTTACTGGCAACTCATTTGTTCCCACACCGAGCCCCTGGCAGATTATGCCAAGGTATTTCTGTGAAATATCCATAGGAGCCATATTTGTCGGAAAAACAATACGGATGATTAGTTCGGATATTGTTTACTGGTAACTGAGCGATATGCCAATGATTATTTATGATATATATATAAGCCTCCGCCTGGCTATTTGACATGCTCGGGGTTGGAGGCGGAGGAGCAGGCATAGTACAGGCTCAAAAAATAGGGAGTGCGGTCTACAAAAAGTTATCTTGGACCTCCTATCGCACGTCTGCGCCGCCAGTCCTCGGTGGGGGGAATCCTTGATGAAAGTAGCCCCTTGGGTGAGTGTACGGATCCGGACTCCGATGGAGCCAATTTCAGATGTTTATCCTGTTCGTCACCTGTTTTTAAAGGATAGCGAAGGAAGAGAATAAAAAATAAGTAATAAAGAAAGTTACTGGAGTGCTTGCAGGCTTGTCCGTATTGTGCTTCCGCCAACGCCCATGGTATCTTGAGTGTGTAATGATGTATGCGCAGTACAAATTTTGTAGGTGTGTGGAGTGGGCGGCGGAAGCCGGGTTGCTATTTCTGTTCTGGGAGTAGATGATCCTCGGGTGGAGGTTGCTTCTAACCCCGGTGTTTCGTTGGTTAACCTTTCCGTCATCCCTATCGCTTGGCGGCCTCCTTCCCCTATGTTCGGCGTTGAGCTTGCCGGCCTGTTTAAAGACCTAGCAGTTTCTGTTGGTATGATTAGCTAGTTTATCGGGGTGGCCATGAATCAGGCATGGTCGGCCCAATATCCTGTCCAGGTTGTATGGTTCGTCTCGATTCGCCTTGAATGGCTTCTTCCGCTGACCGGGCTTGGGGTTGCTGAATCCGGCGTTAACCGCCGTGTCGCCTGATCTTTCATTGTCCTTGCGACTGTTGTTTTTGCTTCCTCGTTGCTTGTAGTTGCCGTCTCGGATTTCGGAGGTGCCCTGGTTGCTGGCGCCATTGCTTCTACGAGCGAGCCAGCTGTCTTCTCCCGCACAAAAGAGGGTTATCAGAGTAGTGAGGGCTGTCATGGATTTAGGTCCTTCTTGGCCGAGGTGGCGTGCAAGCCATTCGTCCCGGACGCCGTGTCTGAAAGCCGCAAGGGCTTCCGCATCCGGACAGTCGACGATTTGGTTCTTTTTGACTAAGAACCGAGTCCAGAGCTCCCTGGCTGATTCTCCGGGCTGTTGGAAAATTTGACTTAGGTCATCGGCATCTGGTGGCCGGACATATGTTCCTCGGAAATTATCGAGGAAGGCCTCTTCCAGGTCTTCCCAGCTGCCTATGGAATTTTCAGGCAGGCTGTTTAACCAATACCGAGCTGGCCGTTTTAGTTTTAGTGGGAGGTATTTAATGGCGTGGAGGTCGTCCCCGCGGGCCATATGGATGTGGAGGATGAAATCTTCTTTCCACACTGCGGGATCGGTTGCCCCGTCGTATGATTCAATATTGACGGGTTTAAATCCTTCGGGGAATTCATGATCCATTACTTCATCAGTGAATCAAAGCGGATGTGCGGCGCCTCTATGCTGGGCCCCATTGCGACGTAACTCCGAAGGAGTCCCTTTGCGGTTTTGGCTTGGGCGTGGCGAGGTTTGACACGCCCGAATAGGTAGTCGTCGTCGCGTGTCGAAGCATGCTTTCGCGATCCGTAGATCGGTCTTGCGTGTCCTACTCTATTGTCCAGGTCTCTCTGCGGGTCGTCTGGGTAATCGTGATCTGCGTTGTTCCTGCCTTTACGGTGAGGTGGGGCTGTCTGGTGTTCGGCTTGAGTTGCCTCTTTATCTGGAAAGAGTTGCCGGCGAGCTGCCGCATTCTGTGACGATGGTATGGGCTCCAACGCCCCGTCATCGGACTGGTATAGCAATTTGTGCTTTGGGTAGCCTTTGGCTAGGCTACTAAGGAAGTATTCTTCGGTGACCAGGACTTCGGTCCATCTGTCGTTGAGTAGGTCTTGGTCGGCTTGAAGCTGTTGCTGTTTCTTTTTCAGGCTCCTTGCCGTAGCTATCAGCCTGCGCTTGAAGCGCTCCTATTCAAGGGGCTCTTCGGGTAAGATGAAGTCTTCGTCGCCGAGGCTTACCTCATCTTCGGAGAGCGGAAGGTAGTTGTCATCCTCCGAACCATCACTGGGCAGGGCCTGTTTGTCGGGGCTGGCTTGCCTGTTTTCCTGTTCCTCCTGCTCGGATGTTGCTCCCACAGGGTCTTCATTGCTTTCGGCGCCGTCCGGAGTACTATTTTTTCTAGTGCCATTGTTGCTGCGGCGTGACTTGGGGCGGCGTTTGGGGCGCCAAAACTTAGACTATGACTCATGAGTTTTAACTGGATCTCCCTTGTCTTCTCTGTGAGGCTTTTTAAGTGTATCGATCATATACACGTCATGTGAAGGGGTGGCCGTCTCGCGCCTGATGACTGGCGGGTCTTGGCCTTGCTCCTTGTCGGCATCGTCGTCTATACCGTCAATGTCTGCGGAGCCAGGAGTGGGCATATTGGTTAAGTCCTTGATAGTGGCTATGAAGTGGGTGGCGGGTGGGAAGCGAAATTCTCCGTCGTCAGCCCCTAGTTCGAGCCGGACATAGTTCGGCTGCGAGTCTCCCGTGAATGATAGGTTCTTTGAAGAGTTTAGCACATCGCCCAAAGGTGAGTGCTGAAAAACGTCTGCGGCGCTGAATTCGGAGATCGATAACCGATCTAGCTCAGTGTCCGCAAGCGTACATGGCCCAGGATTGACGCAAATATTGCGGGGTGCCGAGTCTGTGTGTGACTCAAACGCCGCGGACTCCGTGGCCTCGGGTGGCACGATCTGCTCCAGTTCTAAGGCCGTTGCAGCAACAGGGACCATCTCCTGGATGTGATCCGATGACAGATTTAAGTCATGTTCATCGGGGCGAGGGGGAGCGATCGATGCGGTCTCAAATCCATTGAAGATCAAGTCTCCATGGATATCCGTGACGTAGTTCAAGCTTCCAAATCTGACCTGGTGGCCAGGGGCATAGCTATCGATCTGCTCCAGATGGCCAAGCGAGTTGGCCGGCAGTACGAAGCCGCCAAACATTAAAATCTATCCGGGGAGGAAGGTTTCTCCTTGGACAGCGTCGCTATAGACGATTGAAGGGGCCATCGAACCTTTTGTCGACAGCACAGTGGAACTCTCAATGAAAGCACCAATGTCGGTGTCAAAACCGGCGGATCTCGGGTAGGGGGTCCTGAACTGTGCGTCTAGGATCGATGATAACAGGAGACAAGGGACATGATGTTTTACCCAGGTTTGGGCCCTCTCTATGGAGGTAATACCCTACGTCCTGCTTGATTGATCTTGATGAATATGAGTGTTACAAGAATTGATCTACCACGAGATCGTAATGGCTAAACCCTAGAAGTCTAACCTATATGACTATGGTAATGAATATATCCTTTCCGGACCAACCCCTCCGGTTTATATAGACACCGGGGGGATCTAGGGTTTACATAGAGTCGGTTACATAAGAAGGAATCTTCATAATCGGTTGCCAAGCTTGCCTTCCACGCCAAGGAGAGTCCAATCCGGACACATGTACAGTCTTCAGCCTTCATGTCTTCACAGCCCATCAGTACGGCCCATGGATAATAGGCCGGACGCCCGAGGACCCCCTTAGTCCAGGACTCCCTCAACAACCACCATATTCTATTCCACCTATAGCTCTATATCCATGGCTCATGCTCATGTATTGCGTGAAAGTTGAAGAAGTTTGAGAACATCAAAAGTATGAAACAACTGCTTGGCTTGTCATCGGGGTTGTGCATGAGTTAATACTTTGTGTGATGAAGATGGAGCATAGGCAGACTATATGATTTTGTAGGGATAACTGTCTTTGGCCATCTTATTTTGAGAAGACATGATTGGTTTGTTAGTATGCTTGACGTATTATTGTTTTTATGTCAAAACTAAGCTTTTGTTTTGAATCTTATGGATATGAATATTCATGCCACAATAAAGAAAATTACATGGATAAATATGTTAGGTAGCATTGCACGTCAAAAATTCTGTTTTTATCATTTACCTACTCGAGGATGAGCAGGAATTAAGCTTGGGGTTGCTTGATATGTCTCCAACGTATATATAATATTTGATTGTTCCATGCTATTATGTTATTTGTTTTAGATGTTTAATATGCATTAATATGCTAACTTATATTATTTTTCGGTCTAACCTATTAACCCAGAGCCCAGTGCCATTTTTTGTTATTTCCTTGTTTTTGAGTTTCGCGGAAAAGGAATATCAAATAGTGTCCAAACGGAATAAAACTTTGTGATGATTTTTCTAGGACCAGTAGACACCCGTAGGACTTGGAGTCCAAGTCATAAGACCCACGAGGTGGCGGCAAGGGTGGAGGGCGCGCCCTAGGGGGGCTGCCTTGTGGCCCCTGCGGGAGTCCCCTGACCTACTTCTTCGTCCTATAAATTCACATATATTCCAGAACCCTAAAAAAGCCATGAAATTAATTTTCTACCGCCGCAACCTTCTATACTTGTGAGATCCCATCTTGGGGCCTTTTTTAGTGATCTGCCGGAGGGGGATTCGATCATGGAGGGCATCTACATCAACCCTATTGCCCCTCCGATGAAGCATGAGTAGTTTACCTCAGACCTACGGGTCCATAGCTAGTAGCTAGATGGATTCTTCTATCTCTTTAATTCTCAATACCATGTTCTCCTCGATGTTCTTGGATATCTATCCGATGTAATCTTCTTTTTGCGGTGTGTTTGTCGAGATCCGATGAATTGTGGATTTATGATCAGATTATCTATGAATATTATTTCAGTCTTCTCTGAATTCTTATATGCATGATTTGATATCTTTGTATTTCTCTTTGAATTATCGGTTTGGTTTAGCCAACTAGATTTGTATTTAATTTCTTGCAATGGGAGAGGTGCTTAGTTTTGGGTTCAATCTTGCGGTGTCCTCACCCAGTGACAAAGTAGGGACAATGATACGTCTCCAACGTATCTTTAATTTTTTTATTGTTCCATGCTATTATATTATCTGTTTTGGATGTCAATGGGCTTTATTTTACACCTTTATATTATTTTTGGGACTAACCTATTAACCGGAGGCCCAGCCCAAATTGCTATTTTTTTGCCTATTTCAGTTTTTCGTAGAAAAGGAATATCAAACAGAGTCCAAACGGAATGAAACCTTCGGGAACGTGATTTTTGGAACAAACGTGATCCAGAGGACTTGGAGTGGACGTCAAGAAACGAACGAGGCGGCCACGAGGCAGGGGGCGCGCCTACCCCCCTAGGCGCGCCCTCCCCCCTCGTGGCTCAACCGACCTACTTCTTTCTCCTATAAATGTTCACATACCCCGAAAACATCCAGGAGCACCACGAAACCCTATTTCCACCGCATCAACCTTCTGTACCCAAGAGATCCCATCTTGGGGCCTTTTCCGGAGCTCCGCCGGAGGGGGCATTGATCACGGAGGGCCTCTACATCAACTCCATGGCCCCTCCGATGATGTGTGAGTAGTTTACCTCAGACCTTCGGGTCCATAGCTAGTAGCTAGATGGCTTCTTCTCTCTCTTTGGATCTCAATACAAAGTTCTCCTCGATTCTCTTGGATATCTATTCGATGTAATCTTCTTTTGCGGTGTGTTTGTCGAGATCCGATGAATTGTGGGTTTATGATCAAGTCTATCTATGAACAATATTTTAATCTTCTCTGAATTCTTTTATGTATGATTAGTTTATCTTTGCAAGTCTCTTCGAATTATCAGTTTGGTTTGGCCTACTAGATTGATCTTTCTTGCAATGGGAGAAGTGTTAGCTTTGGGTTCAATCTTGCGGTGCTCGATCCCAGTGACAGAAAGGGAAACGACACGTATTGTATTGTTGCCATCGAGGATAAAAAGATGGGGTTTACATCATATTGCATGAGTTTATCCCTCTACATCATGTCATCTTGCTTAAGGCGTTACTCTGTTCTTATGAACTTAATACTCTAGATGCATGCTGGTTAGTGGTCGATGTGTGGAGTAATAGTAGTAGATGCAGAATCGTTTCGGTCTACTTGTCTCGGACGTGATGCCTATATACATGATCATACCTAGATATTCTCATAATTATTCGCTTTCCTATCAATTGCTCGACAGTAATTTTTTCACCCACCGTAATACTTATGCTATCTTGAGAGAAGCCACTAGTGAAACCTATGGCCCCCAGGTCAATTTTCCGTCATACAAGTTTCCAATGCATTTTATTTTGCAATCTTTACTTTCAATCTATATCATAAAAATACCAAAAATATTTATCTTATTATTATCATTTCTATCAGATCTCACTCCTGCAAGTGGCCGTGAAGGGATTGACAACCCCTTTATCGCATTGGTTACGAGGTTCTTATTTGTTTGTGTAGGTACGAGGTGACTCGCGCGTGGTCTCCTACTGGATTGATACCTTGGTTCTCAAAAACCGAGGCAAATACTTACGCTGCTTTACTGCATCACCCTTTCCTCTTCAAGGGAAAACCAACGCAGTGCTCAAGAGGTAGCAAGAAGGATTTCTGGCGCCGTTGGCGGGGAGATCTACGCCAAGTCAAGACATACCAAGTACCCATCACAACTCTTATCCTTCGCATTACATTATTGGCCATTTGCCTCTCGTTTTCCTCTCCCCCACTTCACCCTTGCCGTTTTCTTTGCCCTCTTTTCCTTTCGCCCTCTCTTTCCATTCGCTTTTTCTTCTCTTGTCTGCTTGTGTGTTGGATTTCTTGCTTTTTCACGATGGCTCAAGATAATACTAAATTGTATGACTTTGCCAATACCAACAATAATGATTTTATTAGCACTCCGATTGCTCCTCTTACCGATGCTGAATCTTGTGAAATTAATACTGCTTTGCTAAATCTTGTCATTAAAGATCCGTTTTCTGGCCTTCCTAGTGAAGACGTCGCTACCCATCTAAACAACTTTGTTGATTTGTGTGATATGCAAAAGAAGAAAGATGTGGATAATGATATTGTTAAGCTTAAGCTATTTCCATTTTCACTTAGAGATCGTGCTAAAGCTTGGTGTCGGTGTCAAAACCGGCAGATCTTGGGTAGGCAGTCCCGAACTGTGCGTCTAAGGCGGATGGTAACAGGAGGCAGGGGACACGATGTTTTACCCAGGTTCGGGCCCTCTTGATGGAGGTAAAACCCTACGTCCTGCTTGATTATTCTTGATAATGTGAGTAGTCAAGAGTTGATCTACCACGAGATCGGAGAGGCTAAACCCTAGAAGCTAGCCTATGGTATGATTGTATGTTGTCCTACAGACTAAAACCCTCCAGTTTATATAGACACGGAGGAGGCTAGGGTTACACAAGGTCGGTTACAAAGGAGGACATATGCATATCCGTATTGCCTTCCACGCCAAGTAGAGTCCCATCCGGACACGGGACGAAGTCTTCAATCTCGTATCTTCATAGTCCAATAGTCCGGCCAAAGGATATAATCCGGCTGTCTGGAGACCCCCTAATCTAGGAATCCCTCAGTAGCCCCTGAACCAGGCTTCAATGATGATGAGTCCGGCGCGTAGTGTTGTCTTCGGCATTGCAAGGCGGGTTCCCCCTCCGAATACACCACAGAAGAGTTTGAATACAAGGATAGTGTCCGACCCTGCAAAATAAGTTCCACATACCACCGTAGAGAGAATAATATTTCCACAAATCTAATCTGCTGACACGTTTTGGCAGCATGACATCACGCCACGGCCCGGTAATTATTTCAACTGTTTTTCTTTAACCAGCCCCGCATATAACACGAGGCGGTTTCTTGACACGTCTTGTCAAAGCAGAGATCGTGTTCCCCTTATCACGAGATTCTCATCAATACAAACGTGGGTAACCCAACCGTGCCTCTTGGTATGACTCCTAGATCTTAGGTAAGTCTCGAACGGCCATGAGGAGGATGCCTGATATTCATCCCCTTTATAAAGGGATAAGGCTTTTTCTTTTTTCCCTCCCGTGCTCAATCGAATCCTTCCCCCGCCTCGAGTTCTAACACCCAAAGCCCAGGTCAGGTGCTTCGGACCTTCAATCATGTCCGGATCCAGCCTTCAAGGACGGTGGATGCCTTCCTCCGTCATGGAGGAGGACATCAAGAAGTTGAGGGAGGCCAGATATCTGACCGCCAAAATTTCCCATAGGCTACCCACCCGAGGGCAGGTCGTCCCTACTCCCGAACCCAACGAGAGCGTTGTGTTCATCTCCCACTTCCTCCGAGGACTAGGCCTCGCTCTGGATCCCTTTGTTAGGGGTCTTATGTTCTATTACGGGCTAGATTTTCACGATATGGCCCTAGATTCCCTTCTTCACATCTCGTCATTTATTGTCGTTTGTGAGGCCTTCCTCCGCATTACCCCTCACTTCGGCCTGTGGCTCAAGACCTTCGATGTGAAGCCGAAGATGGTCGAGGGGCAGTACGCAGCGTGCGGAGGTGCTCTAATAAGCAAAATTGCTGACGCTCCATGGCCAAAGGGTTCCTTTCCAAAGGTGTCCAGATTGTGGCAACGGGAGTGGTTTTACGTCACAGCTCCCCGAAGTGCCAAGTGGGTAGCTTCCCCCACCTTTCGCTCGGGCCCTCCACCACAACTGATGTCATGGATCAGCAGGGGGCTGAGCTGGGGTCCATCCAAGGACATGCCAACACTGCAGAGCCGTATCCGAGATCTCTTCGAGGGAGATTTCAGTCTGGTTATGGTAATGCAAGTTATGCTGGTTCGTCGAGTCCAGCCTTGCAAACGCCGGCCCCTCCGCATGTGGGAATTCAACCCGGAAGGACCGCGCACTCTTCAGAATTTCCTTGGCATGATGCACGAGGAGATGTACAAATCGTTCTTCAGACCCCACATAGAGTGTCCGTACACTACCGAGGACGTGGGCCTGAGCTGCAACCGCCCCGCTGCCCAAGTAAGTAATCCCATGGCCGAACACGCTGTCCTTTTATTTATCATGACATCATTCTGAAGAGTCGCTCTTTGACCAGGACTGGATAACAAAGGAGAAGATGATCCGGTGTTCGGCCCCCCTTCCTGAAGGCTTGGACAATCCGGTGCTGGAAAAGATGCTCGAGCCAGCACCTTGTTTAGTGCCCTCGAAGGAATATGAAGGGGGGAATAAATAGGGCGAAAGCGGGCCTCCATCACTACCTATTCCAATCGAGGGAATGAGCGCCTCCGCGAGGGAGGATAACCAAGGGGAAGAATCTGACATTCTCTCTCCCCGGGGAAGGAAGAGGACTACCTCTGAAGATCCGGAAACTAAGGTTTCCAAACGGGAGAAGAAATCTCCGCCAGAGGGTCCTGCCTCGGAGGGTATTCTTGCCGCACAATGTCCGCGCGGGGATCAGCCCTCTACCGAGCTGTAAGTAATCAAAAAGTACTTAATAGTGAAGATATCCTACCTTACTTCCGAAGACAATAACCGATGCTTGTAAATTGTAGTCCGGATCGCAGCCCTTCTCGACAGAGTTCATCTTCGGGGGATCTTCTTCCGGAGATGATGGAGAGCGAAACACCTCCCTCGGACTCCCAGCTCAAGAAGCGGGCAACCTTGAAGTGTCGTCGCGAAGGGTATCTCCGGATCCAATATCGCCAAAGGATAACCCTTTGGCTGCCTGACATCCCCAGTATCCAGCTCTTGAGGAGAGCGACAGCAAGGGTCTGTACTGTGTGCGGTCAGACGCGCTGAAGGATCTTCTGGGGAAAGTTGTCGTCTTGGAAGCGCATCGTACACTAATGGGTATGGTAATTGAAAGGATTTCATCCGCCGAAAGCGGTTTGCACGAAGCCTTTATGAGTCTGCTAAAAGGCTTCGAGGTACGTAAAATAATGTATGCCTTTAATAGTACCGCATACGTTAGGTATGCCCATGCAGATAGTAGCCCCTAAGACTCTGGTTGTCGTCGAGGACGGCGGCAAATAGAGGATCATAGTCCCAGGTAATAACCAGACCGCCTTTATGTGCAGGTGGTTGAAGCTCCGGTGGCTAGCCGGACTGATGGGTTTGCCAAACTAAAGCGGCAACTGGATGCGGCAGATGCCGACATCGTGCTTGTCAACAAGCGTCTTGACGAGGCACAGGGTGAGTGATTTTTCTGGTGATCATCACATAATAAGAGCAGCATGATGCCAGTATCTTTAATATGTTGTGACTGCAGATGGAGCGGCCACCTTGGAGACCCTTTGGGCGGAGCTTGCCCGAGCCAAGGAGCAAGCAAGGAGTAGCAATGCGGCCGCTTTACAGGCGACCAAAGAGTTAAGGGCCGAACAGGCCGCACATTGCGAGAGCAAAGAAAAAATTTCCAAGATGGCGGTGGAGTTAAAAGATGCTGCTAACCGTTACGGCTTCTTGAAGAGGAAAACCGGGCAAAGGCGACGGACCTGGAGAAGGCCCGGGTGGCTGCCAAGGAAGCCCGCTCCAAAATTAGAGCGACGAAGGAGGAGCTGAATCAAGCTGCAGATATCGTGTCTGGGAAGCCCTTCTTGTTGCGGACTAAGTTCGAAGATCCGAAGTATGCTCCTCTGGACCGGCTATGGAGTTCTGCGGACGCGTACATGGATTTGGCTGCAAGTGCTGCTGATGCGGACGAGTACTTCAAGGATCAGAAAGGTCCCGAAGTGGAAAAGCTGTTCTGGTCACAGTTTCACGCTCCAGTCCGTCTGCTGCTGCTGAATGAGCGATTGACCGGTTGGGCCGAGCTCCATAGTTTGTCCGGACTTGCCATGAGGTCCGTTGTGGATCACCTGTGGCCGAGAGGGCCAAGGCCGAGTAGCTACTTTAGCTTAGTGCAACAATTCCTTGAAGCTGTGCCACACATCGATGCTGTAAAGAGATCAGCATGCATAGAAGGTGCACGGATGGCCCTTGCTCGTGTCAAAACATACTAGGCAGAGATGGAGGCCACCACTATTGTGGCACAGGGTTCGGCCATAGGCCGAGTGGCTGCCGAGCACTACTTTGAAGAAGTCCTTGAAGGCGCTCGTTCGATAGAGGCTCAGTGCTCGAAGAATATTATTTTCCAGTGACATGTAGTCCCATTGTACAAACAATGTTTTATTGAATTTATCAAGGCTGTATTTATACTTTTTCCCGAAAGTGCTATGATGCCTCCTGTGCGTCCGTTTATGTATATATGTATATAACCTGAAAGATGGCAGTCATCGGCTTCAGGCCCCGCGCATATAATGCAGGGGTGTTCGCAGAAGACGCATGTTCACACTTGATCCAACGTCTTGGTCCATTAAGGAGGTGATAGCACAGCGAACTAGGCAACCGGACTATAATGCTTTAACACTTTCACTTAGCCAGAGGAGTTTGACAGTGGGGCTACTATATAGCCCCCGGTGGCTCCGCACTCATCCGGGTTCGGGGCGCGTACATGCCTGGCCAGGAAAACGGCCCTTTGTTAAGGCGGAGGAATCCCGAAGATTCCGCTAGGTCATCGAGTGGTTGACCAGTCTCACGCTATATCGTGACAGTCAGTTTTCGGCTTTCTCTACTGAGGTGCTCGTCCGGATGAACCAGGGCACAATCACAGTAGTTCTCCTGGTGCCGCTTTAGCCGATAGAGCGAAATGTAAAGCAGCAAAACACACGAGCCGTGCAAACCCAACATTTGACCAAAGACATGATTCGGAGCTGATGCATATAAGGCCAAACTCGCGACGCCGAACACTCCCTAGGGTATTCGGTCTTTATGTTGTAAACCGGGTCGAAACAGTGCCCTTTGTAATAAGCCCCTGGTGTCCAGGTATGTGCAGTATTCTGACGTGGCCACATGCCAATACGTCAACATCCTTCTGAATTGTACTGAGAATCCGAGGGATGTGTATCAACAAGAGAGAGTAAAAAAGGTTTACGCAGGGTCTTAATCAAAAAAGAATCCTTGGAATGGGTCCCTGCTGCACGTCTGCGCCTGTATCTCCGTTGTGCCGTATTCTGTACAGCTGTTGCACGATGGTCATCTGAAAAAGAAAGGAACTTAATTGAAAAGTTTCCGTGCAAAATGTAGGTTATACTAAATAAACCATGTACAATTCAAAATGAGTAAAGTTGAGCCTAATTGTCACTTGTTTGCGCGCGTTGAGCCCCTTGTATTGTAATAGGGGTATAGCCATCAAACTTGTATCAATTACATAAAGCTGCGCCGGACTCCTCCAACCGCGTTCGTGGTCTTAATGACCTGTCAGATGCTTTAGTTGGTGAGGCCGTTTAGTGTGCGGCTGCCAAGGCAGCCGCACGGTCTTCCGCGCGCAAGGAGCGCTCAATATTTCCATTTACTGTAATGATGCCACGTGGATCGGGCATCTTAAGCATGAGAAAAGCGTAATGCGGTATTGCGTTAAAGCGAGCGAAAGCTTCGCGTCCGAGTAGTGCTTGATAGCCACTTTGGAACGGAGCGATGTGGAACGTTAAATTTTCGCTGCGGAAGTTATCGGGAAAGCCGAATATAACCTCTAGTAGCAGGGAGCCCGTGCAATGGGCCTCTGGGCCTGGCGTTACTCCTTTAAAGGTAGTATTGCTGCGGCTAATTTTTGTTGGGTCTATCCCCATTTTGCGGACTGTGTCCTGATATATCAGGTTTAAACTGCTGCCGCCGTCCATCAGGACTCGTGTGAAGTGGTATCCGTCAATTATTGGGTCTAATACCAAGGCAGCCCATCCTGCACGCGGATACTTGCCAAGTAATCCCGATGGTCAAAGGTGATCAGTTGGGACGACCAGCGGCAGAACTCCGCGGTGATAGGCCCTGTGGCATGTGTCACTAGGAGTGCCGCTTTGTTTCTCCCCTTTGTTACGTGTAACATGTTTACTGTTTGGACTTCTGGTGGGAATTTCTTCTGTTCCCCAGTGCTTTGCTTGCGAGGCTCGTCCTCGTCTTCGCTTGGTGTATCCTGCCCCTTATGTTCGGCGTTGAGCTTGCTGGACTGCTTGAAAACCCAACATTTTCTATGGGTATGATTTGCAGGCTTATCGGGGGTGCTGTAGATCTGACATATTTTATCCAGAATCGTGTTTAGGATGGACAGTTCGTCTCTGTTGCCTTCGGAGGGCAGCTTTTGTTGACCTGGCCGAGAGCTTCTAAATCCGGCGTTTACCGCCGTGCTCTTTGGGCTGTCTTCTTTATTCCGGTGCTTGTTTTTGCTGCGTTGTGGTTTCCCGTTTTCGTCCCTGACTTCGGATGTACTTGGGTCGCTGGTGCTGCATCGGGCTAACCAGCTATCCTCGCCCGCACAAAAGCGGGTCATGAGGCTTGTTAATGCTGCCATTGTTCTCGGCTTTTCTTGGCCGAGGTGTCTGGCAAGCCATTCGTCTCGAACGTTGTGCTTAAAAGCTGCTAAGGCTTCGGCGTCCGGGCAGTTGACTATTTGGTTCTTTTTAGTGAGGAACCTGTTCCAAAGCTTTCGGGCTGACTCTCCGGGCTGTTGAGTTATATGACTCAAATCGTCTGCATCCGGTGGTCGGACATAGGTCCCTTGAAAATTTGCCCGAAAAGCGTCTTCGAGCTCTTCCCAGCTTCCAATGGAGTTTTCGGGGAGGCTTTTAAGCCAGTGCCGAGCTGGCCCTTTGAGCTTGAGGAGTAAGTACTTGATGGTGTGGAGATCATCTCCTCGAGCCATATGGATATGGAGGATGTAGTCCTCAATCCAGACCCCAGGGTCTGTCGTTCCGTCGTATGCCTCTATGTTTACGGGTTTGAATCCCTCTGGAAATTCGTGGTCCAGCACCTCATCGGTGAAACATAGGGGGTGTGCGGCACCCCTGTATTTGGGTGTACCGTGGTGTTGGGATGTTTGTTGTGTTGCATTGCATGTTGGAGCGCGCTTGCGTGGCCCGTAGATGGATCTGGTTGCGCCGTCCTTTTGATGCGAGCCCTCACGCGGATCGCGTACTGGCTTATGTGCGGCGTCGTTTGCCGCTCTATGTTGGCCACGAGGTCGTCTATCCGACTGGATGGCCGTTTTGTTTTTTGATTGCGGGGGATCTAAGGCTTCCTCATCGAA
The DNA here is from genome assembly GCF_003073215.2 of Triticum urartu. Lineage (NCBI taxonomy): Eukaryota > Viridiplantae > Streptophyta > Magnoliopsida > Poales > Poaceae > Triticum > Triticum urartu. The sequence goes on along the minus strand of NC_053028.1, from coordinate 526,481,516 downwards.
TTCAGGTAGCAACTTTTGCTTCGGGTAGCTCTTGGTGTGGCGATTACCGCCGTACTTCGCTTCAGTGTTGAGTACTTCACTCCATCTGATTCTGAGTGTGTCTTGTGCAGCCCTGAGCCTTTGCTTCTGCTTTTTCAGACTCCTCGCAGTGCAACAAGCCTTTTATGGGTATTCTGTTGCTCCGGGTGCCTGTCCGGTGTGATGTTATCCGGACTGTTATCTTTGACGGAGTCGGGTTGTTCGGTTTGATTCTCCATGTTGCCGTGGTCAGACGATGGTTCAATGCCGTGTTTGTCGTTCGCTGGCTCGCCTTGCTCTATCGTTGGGTTTATATGATTGCTGCTTCTGCCTAGGCGGGATTTGGAGCGGCGCTTATGCCGCCGCTTTGACTGCTTCTCGAGGGAACAACCCTTCACTGCGTCCTTCCGTTCTTCGTCGTCATTTTCTTTGGGTGTGTCCACCATGTATACATCATATGATGAAGTGGGCGTCCAGTGCCCTATGGGCAGTGGTTCCTGTTCGTCTCCTGCATCGTCGTGCATACCGTCGATGCCTTCGGAGTCGAAGTCGAGCATGTCGGTCAAATCGTCGACATTGGCTACTAAGTGGGTGGTGGGTGGGCGGCGAATTTCTTCGTCATTTGCATCCCAATTCTGCCGGACATGGTTCGCCCAGGGCTCTCCTGACAGAGAGAGAGACCTTAATGAGTTCATTATGTCGCCGAAGGGCGAGTGCTGAAGGATATCCGCGGAGGTGAACTCCATGATCGGCGCCCAGTTGGGTTCGATAGGCACGGGCACAGGCGGTTCGGAATCCATGGCCGGGGAAGAATCCGGCAGTTTGGCGTCACGGCTCTCGTGAAGGGTAAGGTCGATACTCGGCTCGATCGCCGATGAGAGTGCGGCCTCCGCGGCGGGGTCTATCCACCCGTCACTGGATGGCGCAATTGGCTCCGATTTGAGGGTCGGAGCGGTCGCCGGTGCGATCTCCCGAACATTGTACGATGGTAGAGTTAAGTCGTGCTCATCGTGACCGTGCGGCGCACTCGGCAAGGGCTCGAATCCGTCGAAGATCAGTCTCCGTGGATGTCGGCTATGCAGTTCAAGTTTCCAAATCTGACCTGATAGCCAGGGGCGTAGCTCTCGATCTGCTCTAGATGGCCAAGCGAGTTGGCCCGTAGTGCGGAGCCGCCGAATACAAAGATCTGTCCGGGGAGAAAAGTCTCACCCTAGACTGCATCGATATCGATGATCGAAGGAGCCATCAAGCCTAATGATGACGACACAGAGGAACTCCCAATGAAAGCACCAATGTCGGTGTCAAAACCGGCGGATCTCGGGTAGGGGGTCCCGAACTGTGCGTCTAAGGCGGATGGTAACAGGAGGCAGGGGACATGATGTGTTTACCCAGGTTCGGGCCCTCTTGATGGAGGTAAAACCCTACGTCCTGCTTGATTATTCTTGATAATATGAGTAGTACAAGAGTTGATCTACCACAAGATCGGAGAGGCTAAAACCTAGAAGCTAGCCTATGGTATGATTGTATGTTGTCCTACGGACTAAAACCCTCCGGTTTATATAGACACCGGAGGAGGCTAGGGTTACACAAGGTCGGTTACAAAGGAGGAGATATGCATATCCGTATTGCCTAGCTTGCCTTCCACGCCAGGTAGAGTCCCATCTGGACACGAGACGAAGTCTTCAATCTCGTATCTTCATAGTCCAACAGTCCGGCCAAAGGATATAATCCGGCTGTCCAGAGACCCCCTAATCCAGGACTCCCTCACTTGGTTTTCGTCTTTGCCTAAAAATAGTATTAATTCATGGAATAAGTGCAAAGATGCTTTTATCTCTAAGTATTTTCCTCCCTCTAAGATCATCTCTCTTAGAAACGATATTATGAATTTTAAGCAACTTGATCATGAGCATGTTGCACAATCTTGGGAGAGGATGAAATTAATGATACGTAATTTCCCTACACATGGATTGAATTTATGGATGATTATAGAAATTTTTTATGCCGGATTTAATTTTGCTTCTAGAAATCTTTTAGATTCGGCTGTGGGAGGCACTTTTATGGAAATCACTTTAGGAGAAGCTACCAAACTCCTAGATAATATTATGGTTAATTATTCTCAATGGCATATAGAGAGATCTACTAGTAAAAAAGTGCATGCAATTGAAGGGATTAATGTTTTGAGTGGAAAGATGGATGAACTTATGAAATTGTTTGCTAATAAGAGTGCTCCTACTGATCCTAATGATATGCCTTTGTCTACTTTGATTGAGAATAATAATGAATCTATGGATGTGAATTTTGTTGGTAGGAACAATTTTGGTAATAACGTGTATAGATGTAATTTTAATCCTAGGACGTTTCCTAGTAATTCCTCTAATAATTATGGTAATTCCTACAACAATTCTTATGGAAATTATAATAATATTCCCTCTGATTTTGAATCTTGTATTAAATAATTTATTACTTCGCAAAAGAGTTTCAATGCTTTGATTGAAGAAAAATTGCTTAAGATTGATGAATTGGCTAGGAACATGGATAGGATTTCTCTTGATATTGATTCTTTGAAACTTAGATCTATTCCACCCAAGCATGATATCAATGAGTCTCTCAAAGCTATGAGAATTTCCATTGATGAGTGGAAAGAAAGAACCGCTAGGATGCATGCAACGAAAGATTGCTTTGTGAAAGCGTGTTCTTCTAGTTTTCATGATAATAAAGATGAAGATCTAAAAGTTATTGATGTTTCCCCTATTAAATCTTTGTTTTTCAATATGAATCTTGATAATGATGGGACTGGATATGAGTCAACTTTAGTTAGAAGGCGTCCCAATGATTCAGAGTTTTTAGATCTTGATGCAAAAATTGATAAAAGTGGGATTGGAGAGGTCAAAATTTAGATAGTGATGAACCCACTATCTTGGATTTCAAGGAATTTAATTATTATAATTGCTCTTTGATAGATTGTATTTCCTTGTTGCAATCTGTGCTAAATTCTCCTCATGCTTATAGTCAAAATAAAGCTTTTACTAAACATATCGTTGATGCTTTCATGTAATCTTATAAAGAAAAACTTGAGTTGGAAGTTTATATCCCTAGAAAACTTTATGATGAGTGGGAACCTAATATTAAAATGAAAATTAAAGATCATGAATGCTATGCTTTGTGTGATTTGGGTGCTAGTGTTTCCACAATCCCAAAAACTTTGTGTGATTTGCTAGGTTTCCGTGAATTTGATGATTGTTCTTTAAACTTGCACCTTGTGGATTCCACCATTAAGAAACCTATGGGAAAGATTAATGATGTTCTTATTGTTGCAAATACGAATTATGTGCCCATAGATTTCATTGTTCTTGATATAGATTGCAATCCTTCATGTCCTATTATCCTTGGTAGACCTTTCCTTAGAACGATTGGTGCAATTATTGATATGAAGGAAGGGAATATTAGATTCCAATTTCCGTTAAGGAAGGGCATGGAACACTTCCCTAGAAAGAAAATTAAATTACCGTATGAATCTATTATGAGAGCCACTTATGGATTGCCTACCAAAGATGGCAATGGCTAGATCTATCTTCGCTTTTATGCCTAGCTAGGGGCGTTAAATGATAGCGCTTGTTGGGAGTCAACCCAATTTTATTTTTATTCCTTGCTTTTTGTTCCTGTTTAGTAATAAAAAATTTATCTAGCATCTGTTTTGGTTGTGTTTTTTGTGTTTAATTAGCGTTTGTGCCAAGTAGAACCGTTGGGAAGACTCGGGGAAAGTCTTTTTGATCTTGCTGTAAAAAACAGAAACTTTAGCGCTCACGAGAATTGCTGCCATTTTTTACTGGAGAGTGGTATTTAGTTAATTATTGTCTCATATGATTAATAGATAAATTCCTCACGTCCAGAAATTTATTTTAGAATTTTTGGGGTTCCATAAGTATTCGAAACCTTCAGATTACTACAGACTGTTCTGTTTTTGACAGATTCTGTTTTTTCGCGTGTTGTTTGCTTATTCTGATGAATCTATGGCTAGTAATAGAGTTTATGAACCATAGAAAAGTTGGAATACAGTAGGTTTAACACCAATATAAATCAATAATGAGTTAATTACAGTACCTTTAAGTGGTGGTTTGTTTTCTTTTACTAACGGAGCTCACGAAGATTTTCTTTTAAGTTTTGTGTTGTGAAGTTTTCAAGTTTTGGGTAAGGATATGATGGATTATGGAACAAGGAGTGGAAAGAACCTAAGCTTGGAGATGCCCAAGGCACCCCAAGGTTAAATCCAAGGACACCAAAAAGTCTAAGCTTGGGGATGCCCCGGAAGGCATCCCCTCTTTCGTCTTCGTCTATCGGTAACTTTACTTGGAGCTTTATTTTTATTCGCCGCATGATATGTGTTTTGCTTGGAGCGTCTTGTATGATTTGAGTCTTTGCTTTTTAGTTTACCACAATCATCCTTGCTGTACACACCTTTTGGGAGAGACTCACATGAATTGGAATTTATTAGAATACTCTATGTGCTTCACTTATATCTTTTGAGCTATATAATTTTTGCTCTAGTGCTTCGCTTATATCTTTTAGAGCACGGCGGTGGTTATATTTTATAGAAATAGTCGATCTCTCATACTTCACTTATATCATTTTGAGAGTCCTTTAGAACAGCATGGTAATTCACTTTGGTTATAAATTTTAAATGCTAAGAGAAGTTGGATGCTTGATAGATGGTTTTGAGATATAAAGGTGGTAATATTATAAGTGTGCTAGTTGAGTAATTGTGAAATTGATGAATACTTGTGTTGAAGTTGGCAAGTCCGTAACATGCACGTATGGTAAACGTTATGTGACAAATTTGAAGCATGAGGTGTTCTTTGATTGCTTTCCTTATGAGTGGCGGTCGGGGACGAGGGATGGTCTTTTCCTACCAATCTACCCCCTAGGAGCATGCGCGTAGTGCTTGGTTTTGATGACTTGTAGATTTTTGCAATAAGTATGTGAGTTCTTTATGACTAATGTTGAGTCCATGGATTATACGCACTCTCACCCTTCCATCATTGCTAGCCTCTTCGGTACCATGCATTGCCCTTTCTCACCTTGAGAGTTGGTGCAAACTTCGCTGGTGCATCCAAACCCCGTGATATGATACGCTCTATCACACGCAAGCCTCCTTATATCTTCCTCAAAACAGCCACCATACCTACCTATTATGGCATTTCCATATCCATTCCGAGATATATTGCCATGCAACTTTCCACCGTTCCATTTATTATGACATGCATCATCATTGTCATATTGCTTTGCATGATCATGTAGTTGACATCGTATTTGTGGCAAAGCCACCGTTCATAATTTTTCATACATGTCACTCTTGATTCATCGCAATCCCGGTACACCGCCGGAGGCATTCACATAGAGTCATATTTTGTTCTAAGTATCGAGTTGTAATTCTTGAGTTGTAAGAAAATAAAAGTGTGATGATCATCATTAGAGCATTGTCCCATGTGAGGAAAGGATGATGGAGACTATGATTCCCCCACAAGTCGGGATGAGACTCCGGACGAAAAAAAGAGGCCAAAGAAGCGCAAATAAAAAAAGAGGCCATAAAAAAGAGAAGGTCCAAATAAAAAAAATAAAAAAATGAGAGAAAAAGAGAGAAGGGACAATGTTACTATCCTTTTTCCACATTTGTGCTTCAAAGTAGCACCATGATCTTCATGATAGAGAGTCTCTTATTTTGTCACTTTCATATACTAGTGGGAATTTTTCATTATAGAACTTGGCTTGTATATTCCAATGATGGGCTTCCTCAAATGCCCTAGGTCTTCGTGAGCAAGCGAGTTGAATGCACACCCACTTAGTTGAAGGCAATATGCCCTAGAGGCAATGATAAAGTTATTATTTATTTCCTTATACCATGATAAATGTTTATTATTCATGCTAGAATTGTATTAACCGGAAACATAATACATGTGTGAATACATAGACAAACAGAGTGTCACTAGTATGCCTCTACTTGACTAGCTCGTTAATCAAAGATAGTTATGTTTCCTAACCATGGACAAAGAGTTGTTATTTGATTAACATGATCATATCATTAGTTGAATGATCTGATTGACATGACCCATTCCATTAGCTTAGCACCCGATCGTTTAGTATGTTGCTATTGCTTTCTTCATGACTTATACATGTTCCTATGACTATGAGATTATGCAACTCCCGTTTGCCAGAGGAACACTTTGTGTGCTACCAAACGTCACAACGTAACTGGGTGATTATAAAGGAGCTCTACAGGTGTCTCCAAAGGTACATGTTGGGTTGGCGTATTTCGAGATTAGGATTTGTCAATACGATTGTCGGAGAGGTATCTCTGGGCCCTCTCAGTAATGCACATCACTTAAGCCTTGCAAGCATTGCAACTAATGAGTTAGTTGCGGGATGATGTATTACAGAACGAGTAAAGGGACTTGCCGGTAACGAGATTGAACTAGGTATGGGATACCAACGATCGAATCTCGGGCAAGTAACATACCGATGACAAAGGGAACAACGTATGTTGTTATGCGGTCTGACCGATAAAAGATCTTCGTAGAATATGTAGGAGCCAATATGAGCATCCAGGTTCCGCTATTGGTTATTGACCGAAGACGTGTCTCGGTCATGTCTACATTGTTCTCGAACCCGTAGGGTCCGCACGCTTAAGGTTACGATGACAGTTATATTATGAGTTTATGCATTTTGATGTACCGAAGGTTGTTCGGAGTCCCGGATGTGATCACGGACATGACGAGGAGTCTCGAAATGGTCGAGACATAAAGATTGATATATTGGAAGCCTATGTTTGGATATCGGAAGTGTTCCGGGTGAAATCGGGATTTTACCGGAGTACCGGGAGGTTACCGGAACCCCCCGGGAGGTATATGGGCCTTAGTGGAAGAAGAGAAGAGGCAGCCAGGGCTGGGCCACGCGCCCCTCCACCCCTAGTCCGAATAGGACAAGGAGAGAGGGGGCCGGCGCCCCCCTCCTTCTCTCTCTCTCTTTTCCCACCTCACAAATCCTATTCCAACTAGGAAAGGGGGGGAGTCCTACTCCCAGAGGGAGTAGGACTCCTCTTGGCGCGCCTCTCCTGGCCGGCCGGCCCCCTCCCTTGAACCTTTATATACGGAGGCAGGGGCACCCCCTAGAGACACAAGTTGATCCATGTGATCATATTCTTAGCCGTGTGCGGTGCCCCCTTCCACCATAGTCCTCGATAGTATTGTAGCGGTGCTTAGGCGAAGCCCTGCGACGGTAGTACATCAAGATCGTCACCACGCCGTCGTGCTGACAGAACTCTTCCCTGACACTTTGCTGGATCGGAGTCCGGGGATCGTCATCGAGCTGAACGTGTGCTAGAACTCGGAGGTGCCGTAGTTTCGGTGCTTGATCGGTCGGGCCGTGGAGACGTACGACTACATCAACCAAGTTAACGCTTCCGTTGTTGATCTACAAGGGTAGGTAGATCACACTCTCCCCCTCTCATTGCTATGCATCACCATGATCTTGCGTGTGCGTAGGAAATTTTTTGAAATTACTACGAAACCTAACAGTGGCATCCGAGCCTAGGTTTTATATGTTGATGTTATTTGCACGAGTAGAACACAAGTGAGTTGTGGGCGATATAAGTCATACTGCTTACCAGCATGTCATTCTTTGGTTCAGCGGTATTGTTGGACGAAGCGTCCCGGACCGACATTACGCGTACGCTTATGCGAGACCGGTTCTCCCGACGTGCTTTGCACATAGGTGGCTTGCGGGTGACAGTTTCTCCAACTTTAGTTGAACCAAGTGTGGCTACGCCCGGTCCTTGCGAAGGTTAAAACATCACCAACTTGACAAACTATCGTTGTGGTTTTGATGCGTAGGTAAGATTGGTTCTTGCTTAAGCCCGTAGCAGCCACGTAAAACTTGCAACAACAAAGTAGAGGACGTCTAACTTGTTTTTGCAGGGCATGTTGTGATGTGATATGGTCAGGACATGATGCTAAATTTTATTGTATGAGATGATCATGTTTTGTAACCGAGTTATCGGCAACTGGCAGGAGCCATATGGTTGTCGCTTTATTGTATGCAATGCAATCGCGCTGTAATGCTTTACTTTATCACTAAGCGGTAGTGATAGTCGTAGAAGCATAAGATTGGCGAGACGACAAGGATGCTACGATGGAGATCAAGGTGTCGTGCCGGTAACGATGGTGATCATGACGGTGCTTCGGAGATGGAGATCAGAAGCACAAGATGATGATGGCCATATCATATCACTTATATTGATTGCATGTGATGTTTATATTTTATGCATCTTATCTTGCTTTGATTGACGGTAGCATTATAAGATGATCTCTCACTAATTATCAAGAAGTGTTCTCCCTGAGTATGCACCGTTGCGAAAGTTCTTCGTGCTGAGACACCACGTGATGATCGGGTGTGATAGGCTCTACGTTCAAATACAATGGGTGCAAAATAGTTGCACACGCGGAATACTCAGGTTATACTTGACGAGCCAAGCATATACAGATATGGCCTCGGAACACGGAGACCGAAAGGTCGAGCGTGAATCATATAGTAGATATGATCAACATAGTGATGTTCACCAATGAAACTACTCCATCTCACGTGATGATCGGACATGGTTTAGTTGATTTGGATCACGTAATCACTTAGAGGATTAGAGGGATGTCTATCTAAGTGGGAGTTCTTTAAGTAATATGATTAATTGAACTTTAATTTATCATGAACTTAGTCCTGGTAGTATTAGCATATCTATGTTGTAGATCAATAGCTCGCGTTGTTGCTTCCCTGTGTTTATTTTGATATGTTCCTAGAGAAAATTGTGTTGAAAGATATTAGTAGCAATGATGCGGATTGGATCCGTGATCTGAGGTTTATCCTCATTGCTGCACAGAAGAATTATGTCCTTGATGCACCGCTAGGTGTCAGACCTATTGCAGGAGCAGATGCAGACGTTATGAACGTTTAGCTAGCTCAATATGATGACTACTTGATAGTTTAGTGCATCATGCTTAGTGGCTTAGAATCGGGACTTCAAAGACGTTCTGAACGTCATGGACCATATGAGATGTTCCAGGAGTTGAAGTTAATATTTCAAGCAAATACCCGAGTTGAGAGATATGAGGTCTCCAACAAGTTCTATAGCTAAAAGATGGAGGAGAATCGCTCAACTAGTGAGCATGTGCTCAGATTGTCTGGGTACTACAATCGCTTGAATCAAGTGGGAGTTAATCTTCTAGATAAGATAGTGATTGACAGAATTCTCTAGTCACCATCACCAAGTTAGTAGAACTTCGTGATGAACTATGATATGCAAGGGATAACGAAAACGATTCCCAAGCTCTTCGTAATGCGGAAATTAACGAAGGTAGAAATCGAGAAAAACATCAAGTGTTGATGGTAGACAAGACCACTAGTTTCAAGAAAAGGGCAGAGGGAAGAAGGGGAACTTCAAGAAGAACAGCAAGCAAGTTGCTACTCAAGTGAAGAAGCCCAAGTCTGGTCCTAAGCCTGAGACTAAGTGTTTCTACTGCAAAGGGATTGGTCACTGGAAGCGGAACTACCCCAAGTGATTGGCAGATAAGAAGGATGGCAAAGTGAACATAAGTATATTTGATATACATGTTATTGATGTGTACTTTACTAGTGTTTATAGCAACCCCTCAGTATTTGATACTAGTTTAGTTGCTAAGATTAGTAACTCGTAACGGGAGTTGCAGAATAAACAGAGACTAGTTAAGGGTGAAGTGACGATGTGTGTTGGAAGTGGTTCCAAGATTGATATGATCATCATCGCACACTCCCTATACTTTCGGGATTAGTGTTGAACCTGAATAAGTGTTATTTGGTGTTTGCGTTGAGCATGAATATGATTAGATCATGTTTATTGTAATACGGTTATTCATTTAAGTAAGAGAATAAATTGTTGTTCTGTTTACATGAATAAAACCTTATATGGTTACACACCCAATGAAAATAGTTCGTTGGATCTCGATCGTAGTGATACACATAATCATAATATTGAAACCAAAAGATGCAAAGTTAATAATGATAGTGCAACTTATTTGTGGCACTGCCGTTTAGGTCATATTGGTGTAAAGCGCATGAAGAAACTCCATGCTGATGGGTTTTTGGAATCACTTGATTATGAATCACTTGATGCTTGCGAACCATGCCTCATGGGCAAGATGACTAAAACGCCGTTCTCCGGAACTATGGAGCGAGCAACTGACTTATTGGAAATAAATACATACAGATGTATGCGATCCGATGAGTGTTAAGGCTCACGGAGGGTATCATTATTTTCTGGCCTTCACAGATGATTTGAGCAGATATGGGTATATCTACTTGATGAAACATAAGTCTGAAACATTTGAAAAGTTCAAAGAATTTCAGAGTGAAGTGGAAAATCATCGTGACAAGAAAATAAGGTTTCTACGATCTGATCACGGAGACAAATATTTGAGTTACGAGTTTGGTCTTCAATTAAAACAATGTGGAATAGTTTCACAAATTCATGCCACCTGGAACACCACAGCATAATGGTGTGTCCGAACGTCATAAACGTACTTTATTGGATATAGTACAATCTATGATGTTTCTTACCGATTTACCACTATCGTTTTGGGGTTATGCATTAGAGACAGCTGCATTCACGTTAAATAGGGCACCATCTAAATCCGTTGAGACGACACTATATGAACTGTGGTTTAGCAAGAAACCAAAGTTGTCGTTTCTGAAAGTTTGGGGCTGCGATGCTTATGTGAAAAAGCTTCAACCTGATAAGCTCGAACCCAAATCGGAGAAATGTGTCTTCATAGGATATCCAAAGGAAACTATTGGATACACCTTCTATCACAGATCCGAAGGCAAGACTTTTGTTGCTAAATTCGGAAACTTTCAAGAGAAGGAGTTTCTCCCGAAAGAAGTGAGTGGGAGGAAAGTAGAACTTGACGAGGTAACTGTACCTACTCCCTTATTGGAAAGTAGTACATCACAGAAACCAGTTTCTGTGACACCCTACACCAATTAGTGAGGAAACTAATGATATTGATCATGAAACTTTAGATCAAGTTACTACCGAATCTCGTAGGTAAACCAGAGTGAGATCCGCACCAGAGTGGTACGGTAATCCTGTTCTGGAAGTCATGCTACTAGATCATGATGAACCTACGAACTATGAAGAAGCGATGGTGAGCCCAGATTCCGCAAAATGGCTTGAAGCCATGAAATCTAAGATAGGATCCATGTATGAGAACAAAGTGTGGACTTTGGTTGACTTGCCCAATGATCGGCAAGCAATTGAGAATAAATGGATCTTCAAGAAGAAGACTGACGCCGACGGTAATATTACTGTCTACAAAGCTCGACTTGTCGCAAAAGGGTTTCGGCAAGTTCAAAGGGTTGACTACGATGAGACCTTCTCACCCGTAGCGATGCTTAAGTCTGTCTGAATCATGTTAGCAATTGCCGCATTTTATGATTATGAAATTTGGCAAATGGATGTCAAAACTGCATTCCTGAATGGATTTCTGGAAGAAGAGTTGTATATGATGCAGCCGGAAGGTTTTGTCGATCCAAAAGGAGCTAGCAAAGTGTGCAAGCTCCAGCGATCCATTTATGGACTGGTGCAAGCCTCTCGGAGTTGGAATAAACGCTTTCATAGTATGATCAAAGCATATAGTTTTATACAGACTTGCGGTGAAGCCTGTATTTACAAGAAAGTGAGTGGGAGCACTACAGCATTTCTGATAAGTATATGTGAATGACATATTGTTGATCGGAAATAATGTAGAATTATTCTGCAAAGCATAAAGGAGTGTTTGAAAGGAGTTTTTTCAAAGAAAGACCTCGGTGAAGCTACTTACATATTGAGCATCAAGATCTATAGAGATAGATCAAGATGCTTGATAAGTTTTTTCAATGAGTACATACCTTGACAAGATTTTGAAGTAGTTCAAAATGGAACAGTCAAAGAAAGAGTTCTTGCCTGTGTTACAAGGTGTGAAATTGAGTAAGACTCAAAGCCCGACCACGGCAGAAGATAGAAAGAGAATGAAAGTCATTCCCTATGCCTCAGCCATAGGTTCTATAAAGTATGCCATGCTGTGTACCAGATCTATTGTATACCCTACACTGTGTTTAGCAAGGGAGTACAGTAGTGATCTAGGAGTAGATCACTAGACAACGGTCAAAATTATCCTTAGTGGAATAAGGATATGTTTCTCGATTATGGAGGTGACAAAAAGGTTCGTCGTAAAGAGTTACGTCGATGCAAGTTTTGACACTAATCTAGATGACTCTAAGTCTCAATCTGGATACATATTGAAAGTGGAAGCAATTAGCTAGAGTAGCTCTGTGCAGAGCATTGTTGACATAGAAATTTGCAAAATACATACGGATCTGAATGTGGCAGACCCATTGACTAAACTTCTCTCACAAGCAAAACATGATCACATCTTAGTACTCTTTGGGTGTTAATCATATAGAGATGTGAACTAGATTATTGACTCTAGTAAACCCTTTGAGTGTTGGTCACATGATGATGTGAACTATGGGTGTTAATCACATGATGATGTGAACTATTGATGTTAAATCACATGGCGATGTGATCTAGATTATTGACTCTAGTGCAAGTGGGAGACTGAAGGAAATATGCCCTAGAGGCAATGATAAAGTTATTATTTATTTCCTTATACCATGATAAATGTTTATTATTCATGCTAGAATTGTATTAACCGGAAACATAATACATGTGTGAATACATAGACAAACAGAGTGTCACTAGTATGCCTCTACTTGACTAGCTCGTTAATCAAAGATGGTTATGTTTCCTAACCATGGACAAAGAGTTGTTATTTGATTAACAGGATCACATCATTAGTTGAATGATCTGATTGACATGACCCATTCCATTAGCTTAGCACCCGATCGTTTAGTATGTTGCTATTGCTTTCTTCATGACTTATACATGTTCCTATGACTATGAGATTATGCAACTCCCGTTTGCCAGAGGAACACTTTGTGTGCTACCAAACGTCACAACGTAACTGGGTGATTATAAAGGAGCTCTACAGGTGTCTCCAAAGGTACATGTTGGGTTGGCGTATTTCGAGATTAGGATTTGTCACTCCGATTGTCGGAGAGGTATCTCTGGGCCCTCTCGGTAATGCACATCACTTAAGCCTTGCAAGCATTGCAACTAATGAGTTAGTTGCGGGATGATGTATTACAGAACGAGTAAAGAGACTTGCCGGTAACGAGATTGAACTAGGTATGGGATACCGACGATCGAATCTCGGGCAAGTAACATACCGATGACAAAGGGAACAACGTATGTTGTTATGCGGTCTGACCGATAAAAGATCTTCGTAGAATATGTAGGAGCCAATATGAGCATCCAGGTTCCGCTATTGGTTATTGACCGGAGACGTGTCTCGGTCATGTCTACATTGTTCTCGAACCCGTAGGGTCCGCACGCTTAAGGTTATGATGACAGTTATATTATGAGTTTATGCATTTTGCTGTACCAAAGGTTGTTCGGAGTTCCGGATGTGATCACGGACATGACGAGGAGTCTTGAAATGGTCGAGACATAAAGATTGATATATTGGAAGCCTATGTTTGGATATCAGAAGTGTTCCGGGTGAAATCGGGATTTTACCGGAGTACCGGGAGGTTACCAGAACCCCCCGGGAGGTATATGGGCCTTAGTGGGCCTTAGTGGAAGAAGAGAAGAGGCAGCCAGGGCTGGGCCGCGCGCCCCTCCAGCCCTAGTCCGAATAGGACAAGGAGAGAGGGGGCCGGCGCCCCCCTCCTTCTCTCTCTCTCTTTTCCCACCTCACGAATCCTATTCCAACTAGGAAAGGGGGGGAGTCCTCCTGGCGCGCCTCTCCTGGCCGGCCGGCCCCCTCCCTTGAACCTTTATATACGGAGGCAGGGGCACCCCCTAGAGACACAAGTTGATCCACGTGATCATATTCTTAGCCGTGTGCGGTGCCCCCTTCCACCATAGTCCTCGATAATATTATAGCGGTGCTTAGGCGAAGCCCTGCGACGGTAGTACATCAAGATCGTCACCACGCCGTCGTGCTGACGGAACTCTTCCCCGACACTTTGCTGGATCGGAGTCCGGGGATCGTCGTCGAGCTGAACGTGTGCTAGAACTCAGAGGTGCCGTAGTTTCGGTGCTTGATCGGTCGGGCCGTGGAGACGTACGACTACATCAACCAAGTTAACGCTTCCGTTGTCGATCTACAAGGGTACGTAGATCACATTCTCCCCTCTCGTTGCTATGCATCACCATGATCTTGTGTGTGCGTAGGAATTTTTTTGAAAATACTATGAAACCTAACATTAGTTTCTTTGATGAGCTTTCATATATTTATAGCTCTAGTGCATCCGTTGCATGGCAATCCCTACTCCTTTCATTGACATCAATCGGTGGGCATCTCCATAGCCCATTGATTAGCCGCGTCAATGTGAGACTTTCTCCCTTTTGTCTTCTCACACAACCTCAATCATCATATTCTATTCCACCCATAGTGCTATGTCCATGGCTCGCGCTCATATATTGTATGAAAGTTGAAAGAGCTTGAAAAGGATAAGTATGAAACAATTGCTTGGCTTGTCATCGGGGTTGTGCATGATGAGAGCATTTTGTGTGACGAAAATGAAGCATGGACAAACTATATGACTTTGTAGGGATAAGTTTTCTTTGGCTATGGTATTTTGATAAGACATAATTGCTTGATTAACATACTTGGATATTACTATTTTTATGTCAACAATAAACTTTTATCTTGAATCTTTCGGATCTGAACATTAATGCCACAATAGAAAGAAATAAATTGAAGAATCTTCTAGAAAGCATTCCACATCAAAAATTCTGTTTTTATCATTTATCTACTCGAGGACGAGCAGGAATTAAGCTTGGGGATGCTTGATACATCTCTAACATATCTATAATTTTTGATTGTTCCATGCTATTATATTATCTGTTTTGGATGTTAATGGGCTTTATTTTACACTTTTATATTATTTTTTGGACTACCCCTATTAACCGGAGGCCCAGCCCAAATTGCTGTTTTTTTCCTATTTCAGTGTTTCGTAGAAAAGGAATATCAAACAGAGTCCAAACGGAATGAAACCTTCGAGAACGTGATTTTTGGAACAAATGTGATCCAGAGGACTTGGAGTGGACGTCAATAAACGAACGAGGCGGCCACGAGGCAGGGGGCGCGCCTACCCCCTGGAATGCCCTCCCTCCTCATGGGCCCCTCGTGGCTCAAACGACCTACTTCTTCCTCCTATATATGTTCACATACCTCGAAAACATCCAGGAGCACCACGAAACCCTATTTCCACCGCCGCAACCTTTTGTACCCAAGAGATCCCATCTTGGGGCCTTTTCCGGAGCTCCACCGGAGGGGACATTGATCACGGAGGGCCTCTACATCGACTCCATGGCCCCTCCGATGATGTGTGAGTAGTTTACCTCAAACCTTCGGGTCCATAGCTAGTAGCTAGATGGCTTCTTCTCTCTCTTTGGATCTCAATACAAAGTTCTCCTCGATTCTCTTGGAGATCTATTTGATGTAATCTTCTTTTGCAGTGTGTTTGTCGAGATCCGATGAGTTGTGGGTTCATGATCAAGTCTATCTATGAACAATATTTGAATCTTCTCTGAATTCTTTTATGTATGATTGGTTTATCTTTGCAAGTCTCTTCAAATTATCAGTTAGGTTTGGCCTACTAGATTGATCTTTCTTGCAATGGGAGAAGTGCTTAGCTTTGGGTTCAATCTTGCGGTGCTCGATCCCAGTGACAGAAAGGGAAACGACACGTATTGTATTGTTGCCATCGAGGATAAAAAGATGGGGTTTACATCATATTGCATGAGTTTATCCCTCTACATCATGTCATCTTGCTTAAGGCGTTACTCTGTTCTTATGAACTTAATACTCTAGATGCATGCTGGATAGCGGTCAATGTGTGGAGTAATAGTAGTAGATGCAAAATCGTTTTAGTCTACTTGTGTCGGATGTGATGCCTATATACATGATCATACCTAGATATTCTCATAATTATTCGCTTTTCTATCAATTGCTCGACAATAATTTGTTCACCCACCGTAATACTCATGTTATCTTGAGAGAAGCCACTAGTGAAACCTATGGCCCCCGGGTCTATTTTCCATCATACATGTTTCCAATGTATTTTATTTTGCAATCTTTACTTTCAAGCTATATCATAAAAATACCAAAAATATTTATCGTATTATTATCATCTCTATCAGATCTCACTCTTGCAAGTGGCCGTGAAGGGATTGACAACCCCTTTATCACGTTGGTTGCGAGGTTCTTATTTGTTTGTGTAGGTACGAGGTGACTCGCGCGTGGTCTCCTACTGGATTGATACCTTGGTTCTCAAAAACTGCGGGAAATACTTACGCTGCTTTACTCCATCACCCTTTCCTCTTCAAGAGAAAACCAACATAGTGCTCAAGAGGTAGCAGGCAACGAGACACATATTTGTATTGTTGCCATCAAGGATAAAAAGATGGAGTTTTCATCATATTGCTTGAGTTTATCCCTCTACATCATGTCATCTTACTTAAGGCATTACTCCATTCTTTATGAACTTAATACTCTAGATGCATGCTGGATAGTGGTCGATGTGTGGAGTAATAGTAGTAGACGCAGGCAGGAGTCGGTCTACTTGACACAGACGTGATGCCTATATGCATAATCATTGCCTTAGATATTGTCATAACTTTGCGCTTTTCTATCAATTGCTCGACAGTAATTTGTTCACCCACCGTATTATTTGCCTTCATGAGAGAAGCCTCTAGTGAAACCTATTGCCCCAGGGTCTATTTTCCATTATATATTTTCAGATCTATAAACCAAAAATACTAAAAATATCTTGCTGCAATTTATTTACTTTTATTTTGTTTTTTGTTTTAGAAATCTTTTATACATATCTCTATCAGATATCACATTTGCAATTGACCGTGAAGGGATTAACAACCCCTTTATCGCGTTGGGTGCAAGTGTTTGATTGTTTGTGCAGGTGCATAGATTGGGGACTTGCTTGTACCTCCTACTGGATTGATACCTTGATTCTCTAACTGAGGGAAATACTTATCTCTACTTTGCTGCATCATCCTTTCCTCTTCGTGGTGTGCAAAATACATTGCACGTCGCTAGGTGAGTTATTATAGTGCTGGCATTCTCCACATGGCACGCGAGCAACACGTAAAATACTGCTGACGTGGGCTCCTACACTAACACTATTTTTAAACAATGTCATTATATTGGTGGTGTTGGATGTCCATGCAAGCAAGGTCATTTTTGCCACGTTATAACTAGGCTTTTCTGCACTAGTGCATGGTGTTCCACGGGAGGGTTCTTGGGTTTACCATTCATGGGAAGCATGCAATGAACAAGTTTCAGGTTTCAAGAACAGCTGCCACACAGGGTTTAAGACTAGGCAGACGGTAGATGATGCTTACTCCAAGGCCGTGCTAAAGCGGGCATGCAACAGTGTTGAAGTTGGCAAGGTGGGTCGTCTCTTTATGTCGGATTTCGGGTTCCGGCAAAACCCTTGAGGTTCGAACACCGGGGTGTGCATGAAGATCTCTTCTCCCCCTCGTACTCTCCCTCACCACGATCTCAAGGCTCAAGGCATCGAACTCGCAGAACAAAGGGACACAAGATTTATACTAGTTCGGGCCACCGATGTGGTGTAATACCCTACTCCAGTGTGGTGTGGTGGATTGCCTCCTGGGCTGAGGATGAACAGTTGCAAGGGAAGAACAGCCTCCTGAGGAGAGGTTCTCTTGTGCTTGGTGAGTTTGTGTGGTGGCCTTCGTGGAATGGATCCAGTCCAAGATGAGATGCCTTGTAGGATTGAAAGTATGTCTGGAGGGGGGTGATTAGACTACTTGAGCAATTAAAAACCTATCCTTTTCCCAATTTTAGTCTTTGGCAGATTTTAGCTATCTTAGCACAATTCAAGCAATCTTAACACAATTCAAGCAAGCATGCAAAGAGTCTATGAGCAGCGGAAAGTAAAGCATGCAACTTGCAAGAATGTAAAGGGAAGGGTTTGGAGAATTCAAACGCAATTGGAGACATGCATGTTTTTGTCGTGGTTTCGATAGGTGGTGCTATCGTACATCCACGTTGATGGAGACTTCAACCCACGAAGGGTAACGGTTGCGCGAGTCCACGGAGGGCTCCACCCACGAAGGGTCCACGAAGAAGCAACCTTGTCTATCCCATCATGGCCATCGCCCACGAAGGACTTGCCTCACTAGCGGTAGATCTTCACGAAGTAGGCGATCTCCTTGCCCTTACAAACTCCTTGGTTCAACTCCACAATCTTTGTCGGAGGCTCCCAAGTGACACCTAGCCAATCTAGGAGACACCACTCTCCAAGAAGTAACAAATGGTGTGTTGATGATGAACTCCCTGCTCTTGTGCTTCAAATGATAGTCTCCCCAACACTCAACTCTCTCTCACAGGATATGGATTTGGTGGAAAGAAGATTTGAGTGGAAAGCAACTTGGGGAAGGCTAGAGATCAAAATTCATATGGTGAGAATGGAATATCTTGGCCTCAACACATGAGTTGGTGGTTCTCTCTCAGAAAATGTGTATTGGAAGTGTAGGTATGTTCTGATGGCTCTCTCCATGAATGAAGAGTGGGTGGAGGGGTATATATAGCCTCCACACAAAAACTAACCATTACACACAATTTACCAATTTCGGTGAGACCGAATTGAGAA
The DNA here is from genome assembly GCF_003073215.2 of Triticum urartu. Classification (NCBI taxonomy): domain Eukaryota; kingdom Viridiplantae; phylum Streptophyta; class Magnoliopsida; order Poales; family Poaceae; genus Triticum; species Triticum urartu. The sequence goes on along the minus strand of NC_053028.1, from coordinate 526,462,679 downwards.
ACTCGGTCGGACCGATTTAGCAAACCTAGTGACCGTTAGGATTTTCAGTGGGACTGAGATGCAACTTGGTGGGACCGATATGGTTAGGGTTTGGGCATAACGTAATCTCGGTGTGACCGATTACACAAACTCGGTGGAACCGATTTTGGTAATAAGCTAACCAGAGAGTTGGTCAGGTAAACTCGGTGGGACCGATCGCTCATTTTGGTGGGACCGAAATGTTACAAAAGGGAAACAGAGAGTTTACATTGCAATCTCGATGGGACCGATCGCTCATCTCGGTAGGACCGAAACGTTACGAAGGGAAACAGAGAGATTACAACCCCATCTCGGTGTGACTGAGATTCCTGTCGGTGAGACCGATTTGCCTAGGGTTTGTGGCAGTGGCTATGACATCTGAACTCGGTGGCGCCAGATAGAAAGAATCGGTGGGGCCGAGTTTGACTTTTGGTTTAGGTCATATGTGGATGTGGGAAGGTAGTTGAGGGTTTTGGAGCATATCACTAAGCACTATGAAGCAAGAACCTCATCAAGCAACACCTCATCCCTCCTTGATAGTATTGGCTTTTCCTATAGACTCAATGTGATCTTGGATCACTAAAATATAAAATGTAGAGTCTTGAGCTTTGAGCTTGAGCCTATCTTTTTGTCCTTAGTATTTTGAGGGGTCCACTTTCCTCATCCATGCCATGCCATTCATTGAGCTTTTCCTAAAATATTAATCTTGGAATAGCATTAGCTCAATGAGCTATATGTTGTTAGGAATTACCAAAACCACCTAGGGATAGTTGTACTTTCAATCTCCCCCTTTTTGGTAATTGATGACAACATATAGATCAAAGCTTCGACAAATGATAATAAGAGTGAAAAACATTGTTGCTTTGAGAAGTATGTGAAAAGAAAGAGCTCCCCCTAAATTTGTGCATAGTTTATGATTTGCTTTGGACTGCAAATGCACAGAGAATTAGGCTCATGGGTTACTCTTCCATGTCACATACATCTTGGTGGAGCGCTCAAAATGATAATAATTAAATACATGCACTCATCACCAAGCAAAGTGAATGATCATATAGGGATAAAATGATAATGTCATCCAACAAGAATTAATGTAGCATATGATCAAACACACATGATCATCCAAGTATCACACAGATAGAAAGTATCTCCAACAAACAAATAAAGTTCAACCACCAAAGCAAGAGAGAATAAAAAACAACACTCTCTCTCGAAGCCTATGATCTATACATTTTTCTCCCCCTTTGGCAACAAGTTACCAAAAAGTTCCTAGAAAATGCATAGCACTAAATCGTCTCTCAGGCTTGGTCTTCAGGTGGTGGTGTCCGGATAACTCCTAGAACGAAGGCTTCAGTCGATGTAGATGGAGCTGATGGAGTAGGTGCTAGAGTTGGTGGCACTGAAGCTGTAGCTGGTGCAGATGAAGTGGCTCTGGTGTCTGGAACAGGCACTGCAGCAGACCTCTAAACTCTAGGAACTCTGGAAAATGCATCAGTGGTAGTCTTGCCCTTCCTCTCCTGCATATCATCCTGAAGTTGCTCCACAACAGACTGGATCTCAGTTACCTTCACATCCAAGTCATAGAACTTCTGCTCCACGATCCTTTCCAAGCTCTCCTGGTTTTGAGTCAGGGTGGCCAGTCCCTTCTCAATCCCCAGAGTGGAGGAAATCAAGTAGCCAAGCTGATCTTGCTTGCTCTTCAGAAGATACTGAGATGCTTCTTCAGTAGTTGGCATCCTTGCAACCTTTTCAGCCTTTGCCTTCTCCTTCTTGGCTTGTGCGTGCACAGAAGATGGTTCATTTTCATCCATCACCACAGTGTTGTCCTCAAATTCTGGGTAGATGGGCAGGTGCTCCTTGTCCAGCAGATATGTGCCAGTGCCCATCTTGGAGTTAATCAGCTCCTGGATCTGTGGAGCATACCCACAACTCCTCTTCTGATCTGCAGCTGTCCTCTTTATGGTTTCCACTATTAGGCTCATGACTTTGAACTTCTGTGGGACATCAAAGATGTGAAGCCAGTTTATTGCATGGCCTCTGATCATCTTGTGATCACCTGACTTTGGCAAGAGAGTGTGCCTGAGGATTCAGTTGATAGTTGGCAAGCCTGACAGAAGGTAATGTACAGATCCAAACTTGTGTGTCTCAAGAGCAGCATGTGGGATCTCCTTGTACATGTGTGCTATGGTGTTGTGATCCTTCTTCTTCTTGGCATAGACATCCAAGTCATCTTCACTCTCTTCTGGAGCATTGATCAATTTCGCCCATTCAGCAACCGTTGACTAGTATCTAGTGCCTTCAGACATCCAGACAATCCTTCCATCTGGGTAGAAGTGAGCTGTGGAGTAGAACTGCATGATGAGCTCATCATTCCATTTTGTGAGCTTCTGAGCCACAAACTCATCAACTCCACAAGCCTTGAAGCTGTCATATACACCAGGGAAGTGATCCTTGTTTTCCTCAATGAATGTCCAATCGACCCATCTCATGTCACACACTATGGGCTTCTTGTCAAGCAAGATGGTCTCATAGAAGTCCTGCTGTTCCTTTGTATGGAACCTGTAGTCCATAGCAGTCCTTCTCCTGGTGGCATATGGATCAGACTCTCTCCATAGCCTTAGACCAGAGTCCTTCCTGACTTTCATGTTCTCTGCAACTGGATGATCATCATTGTGATCTGGAATTTCTGGCTTCAACTTCCTCAAGACATGTGACTCGTCATCTTCTTCTTCCATTGCAGTTTCAGGTATTGGGGCCTTGTTCTTCTCCTCAGCAGTGATGTTCCTGGTGCTCCTCTTTGGTTTTGGCTTTGGAGCTGGAGCAGCAGTCTTAGGAGCAGTCTTAGGCTTAGATGGAACAACCCCTGCCCTTATAGCATCTCCCATAAGCTTTTGAGATTTGGGTGCTGGTGCAACATCTTCTTCCTTTTCCTCTTCAGAGTCTCTCATGATTGAGGATCTCCCAAGCACTTTGGCAGTGGTCTTTTTGACCCTCTCTTTCCTCTTCTTCTCTGCCACAACCTGCTCTTTGGGTGCAGATCCCAAAGTCTCTTGAGTAGATGCTCTAGCCTTAGACATTGGAATTCTCTTGGCAGGAACTTTGGTCTTCATACCAGGCTTAGTGGCAGCAGCTGTGCCATATTCCTTCTTCAGGACTTTCCTCTTTGAGGTGGTTTCTTCTTCCTCAGCCACATAGTCCTCATCCTCTGACTCCAAGGTTCTTTTCTTGCTGGCCCTGGTGGCAGCTTTTGGCAGATTGCTTGGTGTGCTCCTGCTACCATCATTTGAGCTGCTAGAGGGACTAGTGCCCTCACTCAAGTGAACCTGCTCCTCTGACTTGTTCTGGCTATCACTTTGATCATACATATTGCAATCTCTGACAACTGACCCTGTGAATAGATTATAGATGAGGTAGAGTGGATGAGCATCACAAAATACAGAGGTTTTTGCAAAAGAATGAATTAAAAACTTAGTTTTAGTTTTCCACAGAAAGCATTTCAGATCTACCGATTTGCAAACTCGGTGATACCGAAGCAGCTTTTGGAACCTAAACTACTGAACTCGGTCAGATCGAGTCACAGTTCGGTGGCACCGAGACTGCTAGGGTTTCACAAAGTGCTGAACTCGGTCACACCGATTTGCAATTCTCGGTCAGACCGAGAATCACATGTGCAATGGCCTGAGCCAAATCGGTGGAACCGATTTCATCAACTCGGGCAGTCCGAGATGGTTTCGGCGGAAACCTAACCCTAAATTTCCAATTCACAACTAAACTAAGGAGTGTTTTCGATGGATAGAATGATCTCAATCGTGGCAAGATTCATGGCAAAGCAATGCGCCGGGGAATCGGAGTTAGAACAACACAAAGTTCAAGTCCATACCCTAGTTCGGCGATGAACTTGCTATAGCGGCAACGGCGGAGATGATCCCATTGACGGCGGCGGAGACCAGCGACAGGAGGCAGCTAGCGACGAGGAGGACGATCCGGAGACCCGGGGAGGCAGAGCAGGCTAAGCGCGGGCGAGGAGGTTAGGAAAGTTTTCCAAATTTTGACCCGTGGATATATATAGCCTGACCCTGTCGGTGTGACCAAGTGGAACAACTCGGTGGCACCGAGATTCATAACTGCAAGCAGTTACTGAAACTCGGTGTGACCGAAAAGTTCAAATCGGTTGCACCGAGATTGAAAACCTAGATCGACTTAGTGATCTCGGTATGGCCGAAATGGATGAATCGGTCAGACCGAAACACACAAAGAAGTTTTGGAAGTTTAAGTCTATGACGAATCGGGGACTCCGAGTGCTCCTCACACAGAGTGGTTCGAATCTGACTTGATCAAATTTTGTGATGTAGCATGAATAGAGTTTGAGACGAGAAAAGCATAGATAGCTAGAGAAGGTTCTTAGGCATTCTTGTCCATCCACTTGGCCAAAAGAAAGGGAAACCAATCAATCAAAACAACAAGTGGATGTCCTCGAATGAGTAAATTATGCAACCAACATGCTCACACAATAAAATGACAAATGAAATATGTGGCAAAGCATGCACAAACAATTCTAGCATCTATCAAGCAATTGGCGATGACTAGGTCATCTATATATGAGTATATTGACTTAGGAGTCAAATGAGAACATTTGATCATAGGTCATACTCATCGTTTAAGCACAAGTGGGGTTACCACTTTTACATAAAGCGTTGTTGTGTTCACACCATTAGAGTTGCTTTAACTCAATTTGTTAGAGTAAAGCTCCCCCTAGATGTGAGATCCCCCCTAAGAGGGATGAACTAACCTTGGGTTTTGTCGGTGATGACTTCATGTAGGTGTTGAAGATATGGATGCTCTAAGTTGATGTAGATCATTCGGAGCTATCCTTTGGAGTGAGTTGCACTTTCAATACCTACACGGGTTAGTCCCACAAGGAACAAACAAGGATATCCATAGATATAGAGTGATGCACACACAAGATGATGTCTATGAAAGCTTTAGGTTACCTTGTCCCTTGTCTTACCAACAAGAGGGTTTGTGACTCCTTCAACTAGTGCAAGATGTGGAAGTTGATTGCACTTGTTCTTGCCAAAATGATAAGAGTGAAGTATGTTGGCGGAGTCACCCTCAAGAACTCTTTAGTTCTTCTTTTTTGGGATCCACACCATCTTGATGGGAATCCTCGGAGTTGTAGTTGTACTCGATGAAGTGGAACTTGATGTAGTCTTGGGTACCCACTTGACCAAGGCCTTAGGAGCTTATTCAAATGCATCAATTTCCTCTTGAAGCTTGTCCTTGCCTTTTTGCTTGTGGTATTGTGGTGGAATATCATCTTGAGCTTGTGTCCCTTTGAAAGAAGTAGGATCATACTTCTCTTGTTGAGGAACAAAATTCGTCTTGGGGTATTGATCTTCTTCCCACTCAACTCCATTGGCATTGAACTTTCGTTCAAAACCAATACCTTGATTCTTCCGGTGCCTTCCTTGCTTGCGTATAATTTCCTCGAATTGCTTACTCCCGGCAAGGCTCTTGTAAACACCTTTCTCTATGATTCCCTTCAATAAGCTATTTTCTTGCTCAAGTGCAACTTGGCTAAGAGAATCATTAGTGGAATCAAGAGAACTACTAGAAGCAACAACATTGGATTTAGCATGATTATTGTTACTACTAGAGGAAGAATCTTTTTTGTTCTTGTTACTAGACTTGACTTTGAGGCATGTAAGTGGATAAGAGTAAACGCTTGGCAATGTAAGAAGAACTTTTCTTGCGAATATCATCTTTGATTGCCTTTAAGAACTCATGCTCTTGCTCAAGGTTGAGCTTTTCAAAACGTAATTTCTCATGAGTCCTTAAAAGTTCTCGATGATCTCCTAAGATAGTTTCATGAGCTAACTTAAGAGTGTTTAGTTCTTTAGTTAGAGACTCAATCTTCTCCTTATCATTGTCATTCGTTTCATCATAGTATTCATCACTATAGTTGTCAACAAGTAAATCATCATCACCTGACAAGCCATCTTCATCACTATTGAAATCAACATACTCGGGGTGTGATACCTTTGGACCTTTGGCCATGAAGCATCCTCCAATTCCTTCATTTGGTGAATCAAATATGTCGTAGGAGTTGGTTGACACAAGTGCTAGACCGGCAACACCTTCATCTTGAGTATATTCGGAGTCATTGTCGGAGTCGGAGCCGGATACCCATTCACCAACATGAGCTTGATGTCTTCGTTTTGTGTAGCTCCTTGATGACTTGTCCTTCCTTTTCGAATCCTTCCTTCTCCGAGAGGGTCTTCGTTCATATCGATCATCCCTACTCCTTCTCTCCCTTGATGGCGATTCTTCTCTTCTACTTCTTCTTTTGGGAGAATCTTCTCTTCTATTGTGGGGTGCCGTACACTCATTGGAATAGTGTCCGGGTCTTCCACAATTGTAGCAGTTTCGCTCTCGACTAGAAGATCTTTTGTCATTATAGGACCTTGACTTGGAACTTCTCTCTTTGCTTCTATTCTTGTAGAACTTGTTGAAGTTCTTCACCATTAAGCTCAATTCTTCATTGAAGGTTTGTTTCTCGCTTGATGATGTGGGGGCTTCACATGAGACTTTGTAAGCACCACTTGACTTGTTATGGAGCTCCTCCTTATCCTTGAGTGACATCTCATGAGCAACAATTCTTCCAATGACTTCCGTTGGCTTGAGATCTTTGTAATTCGGCATCATTTGGATCAATGTGCATACGGTATCGTATTTTCCATCCAAGGCTCTTAGGATCTTCTTGATGATGAATCTGTCGGGTCATCTCTTCACTTCCTAAGCCGGCAATCTCATTTGTGATAAGAGCAAGCCTAGAGTACATTTCAGCGACACCTTCACCATCCTTCATTTTGAACTTGTCAAGTTGACTCTGAAGCACATCCAACTTGGATTCCTTGACGAAGTCGGTATCTTCATGCATGTCAATCAAAGTATCCCAAATTTCCTTTGCATTCTCAAGATGTCTATTTTTTTGAATTCTTCGGGGCACAGTCCGTTGAAGAGGATATCACAAGCTTGAGCGTTGTATTGCAGCATTTTCAACTCTTCCGCGGTGGCTTCACGATTCAGTTCTCTCCCATCAAAGAATTCACCTTGCAAGCCAACACACACAATAGCCCAAACGGCGGGGTTATGTCCAAGAATATGCATTTTCATATTATGCTTCCAACTAGCAAAACTAGTGCCATCAAAGTAAGGACCTCTACGGTGATAATTTCTCTCGCTAGACGCCATACTCTCCTAGGTTGTGAAACCAAGGCTATGACCACCAAAAGCTATGAAAATCAAAGCAAACTAGCAGGGTTACCCGCGCATTTGCGTGGCTAGACTTTCATTTAAATTTAATGAATATATTTTAATGTTATACTTTCAGTGTTATTCAACTTTTCTTGTGGAGTATACTAAATTAATTTTTAACTCATTTGTAAGGCATGATAAAACATTACTAAATTTGTTGTTGTGCAACAGGAATTCGAAGTTTAGTTATGGTTCATGAAAAAAAACTACTTTAAAATTTAAGCATATGATCTAAGAATGCCATACTGATGCTATGTATGCATTAGAGGTGACTTGTGTTTTTTTTGCGAGATGGTGACTTGTGTTGTTAACTTAATAGAGTATAAATCTGTTAAATATAAAAGTATAATATAACTAATTTAGTTATAGCAATATGTATATAGTAATGTAATTCCATCGTTATACAAAGTGCATATTTGTTTTCATATTTATTTCTAGTTTGAGAAAAAAAATATCAAGCCTCTTACTGCTCGTGTTGGGGCAGCGGTGTACACATGAAACGATGAAGATGCATATACCATCTTTTGCCTGTTCAGGCTAGCGGGTTGTCACTGAGAGCCGAGAGGTAGGACGCCATAGCCCTCCTTCTTGCATGGGGCCAAGAGGTACTTGGACTGAAGCAAAAATAAATAAATTTTTTTGTGGGGAGACTGAAGCAATTTTGCTCATGATTTTGAGAGAAAATAGCAATCTTGCTACTGGTCGTGATAAAGCAGAGTTTGGCGTACATGGAAAAGGATGCATGCATTATCATTATCTATCGTGGGTTAGATTTTACGGGGAATCTCCCATGAGTTATTGAATATCATGGTTGCTTTGTTTAAGTTTCCTCTTTCCTTTTCCAACACGCCTAGATTTTTTACGTATCCTACTTTCCAAATTAATTCCGTTGATAATTTCTGGTTGCTTCGATTATGCTCCCTCTTTCCTTTTTGAACACACCTTGACTTTTCTTTTACTTATCCTAGTTTCCTAATTCAATCCTTGGGTGATTTCTTGTGTATTAGAGGCCCACCCTGGAATTTTGGACCAACCTATCTGATTCGATATGGGCCAGGAAAATAAAATAAAATAAAATAAAAGCCCAATAGCTATTCCTGACCCCTCTGCCCAGACTGAGAAAAAAAATTCACGCAGCCAGAATTGCCCCTAGCCGCCGAGACACATCCAGAGTTCCACATCCATTCATGGACGCATCGAGCCAGCCGCTCGCTTCCCTTCGCGACCTCCCGATTTAGTCGTCTCGCTCGCTCGTCGCTCCCCGTCCCCGCCTATGTAGCCGATCGTTGGGCGCCCAGGACCACAGCCTGTCCGTCCAGTCCGCTCGGTGTTTGCGGCTCGGTGGCGGCCGCGCCACCTCAACTGCGCAGTCGTGCCCCTGCAAGCTGGCGCCGCCGCCCAATCTGCACATCGGCGCTCGGCCAAGAGGCAGCAGCCAGCCAGCAACTATCTGTGTTGATTTGAGGTACCAGTTCAGCTCATCCACTACCCATTTGGCGATTACCAAGTTTTGATTCTAGTGTTTGCTCTTCCCTGTACTACCCACCGTGCAGTACATAATTTGCGTTGAATTATATTATTATGAATTTATAATTGATAGAAAGTAAATTAGTTAGAATGCCTCTAAGTCTTCTATTAAAACTAAGACTTAATTGACAATTTCAGTATGCTTGTAAGACCATATCGATATATTTCTGTGGTATTGGTAGCTAGTTAGAACGTTCACAATGTCATATTTGTTGTCAATTTTTTTAGGAGGACAATCCTGCTTTGAAATCCTAGATCCGCCACTGATCATAAGTTGAACCGTTACATTCTGGAATTTGAAAGGCCGATCTGCTTAAAATAGGTAACTTAATCAGGTATACGGAGTAGATGTTATATGAATGTCCTATAGATACTATTCTCAAACAACATGAACAACATGGAATATCCAACTGAAGTTAGCCGAAGCTAAATATAACCTTCGCAAGCATCTGAGAGAATTGCTTCATTTGTCTCATCATGTGGAAAGTAGAGTGGCGATACAATTGATCACCAATGGGAGCACAAATAAGAAGTACGGTTTGAGGCGTTAAAAATACAATGCAAATCAAAATTAGTAATTCAAATCTATCTGTAACAAAATGTAGCGAACTATAAGAAAGAGTCAAGCACATACATATGTCAGCCACTTAAAGACAAATGTGGCGAAGTGAGAAACATTACTACCAATAAAATTTGGAAGACCCGTGCAAAGACCAGCTTGCATGGAATTAAAAGAAAAATGAAGTAGTTGCACTCATGAATCAGTGATGCAGGACTGCATATCAGAATGGAAGTAACTGACAAAAAATAATTAGCTCACCTTCTTAAAACATAGGTGAAGCTTAGCATTGCAGTAGATAAAATTTTGTAGATTAATAAGTGAAACAAAACGTTGCAAGAACGACTGCAAAAAGAAGCCATTATGTTTATAACATGTAGGTAATGCGCGAATAATATGTCAGGCTACATACCATCTGAAAAATCCTATGCACACTGTATTTCTACCCTATGTTCGAACCCACATATATCGATACATTTCTCTCTGCGGTTGGAAGAGAAACTCGGATCCACCAAGAGAAATAGGAAATTGGTCGCACCTAGGATCCTAATTAATGATACAATGAATACAATCAGGTCAAAATAATATTCTACCTTTTCATAGTTAAAAACACAAAATACTAATTTACAAACACATAATTACCAGATAAGTTCTTAGCAAAAGTTGTAGAGAAAATTTCTTGAGAGCCAACACTACCTTGATTGTAAAAGTAACCCAAAAAATATAATTGTGTTGGATAAATGTAGGTTGAGCATCCACTGCTAGTGGAGTTAGAAATAAGTAGGTAAGCACCAACAAAAAGGCATCAATATATTTGAGTGGGTCTCAAGAAATGCTTGAGGAAGATTGACCCTTTTAATATATTTGAGTGGGTCTGGATCCCCTCAAATGGAAAATCTGGTGGGATTTTGGCTGGGGCCAGAAAAGGCAATTTAGACATTGTCCATAGCAACACTGGTAGATATATGATCCAACTTGACTTGAAAGATATCAATAAGAAGAGTATATGGAGTATGTTAGTGGTGTATGGGCCAGCTCATGAAGATAAGAGGGAGGAGTTCCTGACTGAACTCGCTCACTTCTGCTCCTACATGGATAAGCCTTATATTGTGGGAGGCGACTTTAATATATTGAGAAATGTGGAAGAAAAGAATAAGAAGGCCCATAACCATAAGTCCATGGATATGTTTAACTCTGTTATCAATGCTTTCGGCCTGAGAGAAATTTTTTGTAGTGGTGGCAAATACACCTGGACCAACAACCAATTCCATCCCACTTTAGAAAAGCTAGACAGAATCCTGATGTCTAGTGACTGGGAGGACTTATTTCCTCTCGTGACGGTTAGGAAGCTTGTTCATGAGCTTTCTGATCACAGTCCCTTACTCCTTTCCTCAGGCGACTCGGGTAGAGAAGCTCCTAAGCCTAGAGAGTTCAGGTTCGACCTGGCATGGCTCAAAAATGAGAACTTCTTGCTCTTAGTTGAGAAAATCTGGTCCAAAGCTGTTAAAGCAAAAGACCCTATAGACATTCTCAATATTAAGCTCAAAAGATTCAAAACCTTCTTTAAAGGGTGGGGATCCCACAAATATGGTCACGATAAAAAAAGGAAAGAAGAACTTAGGCTGGAACTAGCCGCTTTGGAAGAGCTGGAAGAAGAAGGCCCTTTGCTACCTGAGATGTATAATAGGAAGATTGACCTTAACTTTGAGCTGCATGAGATTCTAGTGAATGAGGAAATTTTCTGGCTTCAACAGTCCCATGAGCGCTGGCTGCTCAAAGGGGACCTTAACACTGATTACTTCCACAAGATAGCCAATGGGCGCAAAAGAAAAAACACCATTCACACGCTGAAGTGCGGCGACGGGGAAATCGAGGGCACTGATAACCTAATCTCACATGCCACAGAGTTTTATAAGGATTTGTTCGGTCCAGCACCTGGTAACATATTTCACATGGACCCTGGTGCGTGGGATGATTCGGAGAAACTTACAAAAGATGACAACGAAGAGCTAACTAAGGACTTTTCGGTGGAGGAGGTGAAAGCGGCTCTGTTTGCAATGGATACCAATAGAGCACCTGGCCCGGATAATATTCCCGCAGAGTTCTACCAACATTGTTGGGATATTGTCAAAGATGATATTATGAGGATTTTTAGGCACTTCCATGATGGGACGCTTGATGTGCAGCGTCTCAACTACGGAGTGATCACTCTTCTTCCTAAAGTTTCGGGTGCTGAACGAATTCAACAGTTCCGACCTATCTGCCTCCTTAGGTGCCCGTATAAGTTGATTACTAAGACTATAGATAGGAGAGTTGAAAAGTACGCTGATAAGCTGATTAGCCTTTCGCAAAATGCCTTTGTGAAGGGTAGGAATATTATGGATGGTATCATGTCTCTTCATGAGATATTGAACTACACCCATGTCAAGAAAAGAATTGGGGTGGTGCTGAAGTTAGACTTTGAGAAGGCCTATGATAAAGTCAACTGGAGTTTCTCTTGGAATGTCATAAGCTGAGAGGCTTCGATAAAACTTGGTGTGGATGGATGAGACAAATCCTATACAATGGTACGGTCAGCATCAAGCTGAATGGTTCTGTAGGACCATACTTTCAAAGCGCGAAAGGGGTACGCCAGGGAGATCCACATTCCCCCTTCTTGTTTAATTTGGCTGCAGATTGCCTAAATAAAATGGTCAACAAGGCTCAACAGAATGGCCTGCTAACTGGTTTAGCTGCTGATCTCATCCCAAACGGGGTGGCTATTCTGCAGTATGCAGATGATACGATCATTTTCCTGGAGCATGACATGGAGAAGGCAATGAATCTTAAGATCCTATTATACATGTTTGAACTGATGTCTGGGCTTAAAGTGAATTTTAAGAAGAGTGAGGTTCTGACTATCGGGGGAGATGCGGAGATCGATAAGGGGTATGCTGAGCTTTTCAACTGTGAGATTGGACACTTTCCAATCAAATACCTGGGGATGCCTGTGAGCTTCTCCTCTTTGAAAGACTCGGTGTGGGAATTTATTGTGGACAACTATTTGAAATATTTTGGGACTTGGATTGGGCATGCTGCCTCTATAGGGGGCAGGCTTACTCTGCTTACTTCGGTGCTGTCGCAGTTGTCTCTGTACCACATGTCGATGTGGCTCATGAGTAAGACCTTTATAGATAAGCTCGATAAGCATCAAAGAAAGTTTTTCTGGCAAGGTTGCAATAAGAAGAATCGTTATTACCTGGTTAAATGGAAAAGGGTATGTAGATCGAAAGAGAAAGGGGGCCTGGGGGTCAAAGATCTCAGGAAACAGAATATCAGCCTTATGGTAAAGTGGTGGTGGAAACTTGAAACCCAGAAAGGGATGTGGCAAGATCTGGTAAAAGCGAGATATTTGTATAACAAATCTGTGGCCACGGTGTCCTCGAGATATTTTGATTCGCCTTGCTGGAAGGCTCTCCTGAAGGTTAAAGACTTATACATGGTGGGGAGGAGAATTACCTTGGGGGCTGGTAACTTGGCCAGGGTGTGGAAAGATTCCCTGAATGGTCTCCCACCATTTGAATTATCATTCCCACGGCTGTTTGCAATTTGCACTGATCAAGATTGCACAGTGGAAAAATTCGGTGGTGCTGAGTCTTCTTCGTTCTTTAGACGCCGCCTTGACCCTGATCTGAGAGATCAATGGGATCAAATGCGTGCGTTAATTGTAGGCTTAAACCTTTCTGCTGATAGAGACTCGGTCTATTGGGGGCTTAATAAGAATGCCAAATACTCCACTAAATCTATGTATAAATGGCTGGAGAAGCCGATTAGTGGCTGCAACCATAAAGAGATCTGGGAAGCCAAGCTTCCGCTTAAAATCCAGGTTTTCCTATGGCAAATGGCACAAGATGCGATTCTCACCAGATCGGTGATGAAGAGGAAAAAATGGCCAGGAAACCCTGTGTGTTCCTTCTGTGGCCAACTGGAAACGAGTTCACATTTGTTTTTCTCCTGCCATGTGGCTCGTGTGGCCTGGAGATCTATAGGTGTGGTCCTGGGGACTGATACATGTCCTAACAATGTTTGGCAATATTATGTGTGGTGTAATATGTTCTTGCCTAAAAGAGATAAGTTCTTCACTGTTGGCCTGGCGGCTGTGACTTGGGCCATCTGGCTGGCCCGTAATAGAGCTACCTTTGAGAAGAAATTGATTAAATCTCCGTTTGAGATTGTGTTTTCGGCATGTTCCTTTCTTTTGTATTGGGCAGGGCTTCAGAAGCAAGGGGGCGCGGAGGAACTACGCCAAGGTGCAGAGATGATCCGCTCGAGTACGTCCAGGCTGATGGCGTTGTGTGAGAAGGCCAGAAGTGAAAAAAATGATGATGGAGAAGTGCTGGCTTGGTGATTAGCCTGAAGGCGTTTCTCCTCGGCTTGCATGTTCTTTGTTTCTCTCTTGGCGTTCTGAGTCTCTTTTGGTCCCGTGCCTAGCTGGTGGTCAGGGATTCGTTTTAAACTGTATGGTGCTGTCTGGTTTTCGTCCCATAGTGCTCGTCGCGATGGCAGGCGAGCACGGTGGGTTTCCTGGCAGTGCTTTGAACTCGCTACCTCCTTTCCCTCCTCTCTAACTTCCTGGAACTAATGTATTTCTGTTTAATGCAAATGGAAAGGGGTACGCCCGGTTCAAAAAAAAAGGCATCAATATCTCTGTTTAATACAACAGTAGTGTGCAGTAGTTTATACATGCCGGAGCCATTTTTGTTAAGAATGATGCATAATACCTCATCACTTAAGCCTGATATTTGTCAGTTCGGTACGACAACTTCCCTGCAATTTAAATCTCATAGTAGACATGTATGATTTGATACCTCTTGTGCACAATTGATTGCATTTGAAATTATATTCTCCACATATGCTCTTACCGGTAGAAAAATGTGGAATGATGATTTACCAACCATAGAAAGAAACATATTGCTACATAGCACATCAGAAAGAGGGAAAGAACCACAATAGGATAAATGCCAGTGTAAGGCGAACATGTAACATGAACATGGTCACTCAGACCAACGTTGTAGTTTTTAAGCATACTGAACAGATAAAGGGGATGCGAGTCGGAGCTTCATACATTTCCGTACATACTTTGAATCATTTTCAATACTTCTAAATTTGTGGCTAACTTAAAAAGACGATGCATTATGCTATCTTAAGCACCAACCACTGGCGAAACTAAAAATAAGCACCTAAAAAATGCCTTATACAACAATATCATGTAGTAGTTTCTATATACCTGAGCCATTTTGGCTTAGCCAATGATCTATGGTACCTCATCACTTAAGCTCGGACATCAATACAGTACTACAACTTCACTTCAATGTAAATCCTAGAGAATACACGTATGTCTTTCTACCTCATGTACGTATATCCATTTCAGATTCTATTATTCACCAGTGCTCTTATTGGTAGGAAATAATATAATGATGATTTAACAACCATAGAAAATAAAACCATTGCTACACACGGCTCCATACCATAAAAGGTAACCAACCATGTAGGACAAATGAGAAAGCCAGGCTCACATGATATTTGAACATGGTCACTCAAAACTTTGTAAGATATAAAGAAAACATACTGAACCGGAAAAAAAGATGCCAGTCGGAGCTGCGTACATTTCCTTGTATACCTTGATTCAATTCTATCTAATTTGAGGCTACCATGTAAACATGATGCATGCTTCAATATTATCCATACATGTAAATATAAGAAAGCTATGATATTCTTGCCGAACAGTTTATTTTCTGCTATACCAAGACATTCCTTGGAGCATCTGGGCATCTGGAAGGCCATCTAGAGATTGTAAAACCGTGCACCTTAACCATATGTATTAAGTATAGAGTGAATATTTTGGGAGGACCATGGTTGTCTAGAGGATGGGTCTAAAACTGTATTCATTATGGTAGTATAAGAAAACTGTATTACAAAAATCCAATGTGCATTGACATATTAAAACATTGGTCAACTAGACGATTTACACAACCTTCTGAAATCATTAACCATGTGCCTATTCCCATTACCTATAGCTATTAAAAACTCTTCATGATCCTACATGCTATACAATTGGAAAATCAAGAGGTTTTTGATTTAGAAACTTATACCATAGTTCTTTGAGTTACCCATGTACTTGTTACCATGCTCATGTACATATAGAAATTATTAGCTCAAATCAGCATCATTTTAATAGAAACAAAATGAATCTTAGTAATGTACAACTGTTCAAAAAAAAAATTGAATGGAACAATTATTAGAAAAAGTGCATGTCATATAAGGTGGTCAATCAAAAAGTTGCCGAATTGGAAACTTACTACAGTTTGCTCATAATTGTTGAGTTCCTCCTTCCGCTATTAAAAATATTGTTGAGTTCCTCCTGTAAGTGCAACAATGGTCATGTATTATCAACTCAATTCAACATCAACTTGTTTGAAGCAGAATGACACATTTTTGCTATGATGAATATATAAATAAATTATGTACAATTCCGTAAATATTTTTTCTTTCATACACAGTGACACATTTTTGTTGTAAAGATCATGTAAATAATTTTTTATATCTTTGCAAATAAGATTAACCTTGATGTATAAATCCGATCAGAGTAGAGGTAGCTATGAAAGGTCATGCGTCACATCATTAGTCTAAGGCTCTAACCACTTTCGTGTAGAATCTAACATCTAAACTACGCATATCTGTTTGTTCCAGAAGCCACGAAATTGAGGTACGCAGAAGATGAACAAACCTGAGAACTGATGATCCAAAGATGAGTCGGAGTTCGAGCATCACATAACCGTCAGCTGTGGTTGCTTCTAGGCAGATGTGTCTCAGACCTAAGTTGCTGCCACTGGACCGTGGTTACATGCATCCTCGCTTGGAGGCAGCGGTCCTGGAAGATATGCATGTGCAAGGCGAAGAAGTGGACGAAGGCCGAAGAAGCAATCTGTGCCTCCCTATGGCTCTGTCTTGCTCCTCAATTTGTCACCTTAGTTATTATGGCTGCCTTATCCCTCATGCTGCTGATTTAAACCTACCCTACTCTTCTTCTCCTAGGTGGATCGAGCGCTTCAGCGGGTGCCTCGCAGAAGACTGGGAAGGAAGGATTAGAAGTGACGGCTATAGCGCTAGGAAATTGGAAACCCTAGCAATTGATCTTCTCTATAAAACGCGTGTGGCAAGGGACGTGGAACTTGCTTCAGGGAAGAAGAGATGGAACACGTGAGAGAAGAGACCAACTCTTTATCGGACAGACAATTATTTCCTTTTGCCAATTGCCTAGTCCATATTGTCCATGTGTTCGATGCATGCAAACGTGTGGCTTTTGGAATCGGTAGGTAGACCTTCTATATTGCTCTCGGATACATGTAAGAGCTTTATTTTTTATTTTTGTTTTTTTTCTTTCCAATTCGGACAGACATCAATTCATGCGTGATTGCATTGGACTCCAGCAATACGTGTCTATGTAGTCCTTCCCGTGCGTGCTAGTCTTATGGTTCTTTGCATCCAACGTAACAACATATAAGTTCAATATTGCTAGTACATATATTTTTACATGTTATGTAGAAACTTTAAATCTCAGCCATTGTTATTCTAATCCAACGGTGTAAAAAAGATTAACATATGCTCATGTACATATAGAAATTATTATCTCAAATCAGCATCATTTTAATAGAAACAAAATGAATCTTAGTAATGTACAACTGTTCAAAAAAAATTGAATGGAACAATTATTAGAAAAAGTGCATGTCACATAAGGTGGTCAATCAAAAAGTTGCCGAATTGGAAACTTACTACAGTTTGCTCATGAGTTCCTGTCCGTGTATTCCTCCCGATATACAGACAATAAAGTCTTCGCGTCTCCCCTACGCTGGCGGCTAGGGTTCCATATCCTCCGCTGAGTTCCTGTCCGTGTATTCCCTCCCGGGGCTAGGGTTTTTCTGTCGGGCGTCTCCTGCTTGACTGCCCTTGCTTTCTGGTTCTATGGCGACTCTCTCTGATTTCTCAATCAGCGACTTGTGGTGGCGGCCAGAGCACCAAGAGAACCAATATTGATGATTTATTTGGCCAACTGGATTTAAACGATGAAGAGTTTGACGACGTCGAGATCAATGATGATGACCCTGCAATCAAGGACAGTGTACGATGGCTTGCGTTGGCATGGGTTCATACAGAAAAAAGCTTCAGTCAGTCGGCTTTCTACCGTGACATGCGTGCTGCGTGGAACACTGCACAACAGATTCGCTTCCGACCTGTTGGACCTAACCTGTTCGTTGTTCAGGCGGCGTGCCTCGGTGATTGGGAGCGTGTGATAGAGCAAGGTCCGTGGCTGTTTAGGAACTGGGCTGTACTTCTAAGTCCGTATGACGGCTTCACTAATGCTGAAGAGATCAGCATTGTCCACATGCCAATCTGGCTGCAAATTCACAAATTGCCGGATGGGTATTGTAAGAAGGAGCTTGTCAAGAAGTTGTTGAACAAGTCAGGAAAGATCCTGGAGATGAGGCTGGCGGGCAATACACGCGGTGATTACATCCGTGTTCGTGTCCGTCATGATGTTCGGGAACCGCTGATCAAGTTTGTGAGTATTGTTAGATCAAAAGAACGCCAAGTTTTTTTGGTGAGATATGAGAAACTTGCAAAGTTTTGTAGGTCCTGTGGTTTGGTTGGACATGATCATAAGGAGTGTGGGGTTGGTATTTATGCTGAAAAGGATTTGAAGTTTGGTGAGTGGTTGTACGCCGATCCACCAAACAGGACACATGCAGGTGCAGTTTTTGAGCAGAATCCAAGTAGTAGTACTGTTGGTGCTTCAGCTAGCCCTGTCACTTCGAAGGCTTATGCCAATGATATTCGGGCTGACAAGGGGCTTGGATCGGATCAAGTTGTGGCTGACCCAGAGGTTGCTAATATGGCATCTAGCCCAAAGAAGCTTTTGGGAGAGAACATGGACCTCGACAGAAATATAAGAAAGCGGTCGAATTTGGAGGTGGAGGGAGGTAATGGTACGCTTGTTGTTACTGTTCCTTCTCGGGTACTAGCAATTACTGATGGCAAGGGGGATGATCTAGCTCAAATTGAATTCCTTACCAACAGTTCAAGTATTAAGCGTGCAAAAACTGACATGAGTGGTGATGATGGCAATGTTGAATCGGCGGGCTCCCTCGAGGAGTACCGCCGGGAGCAATGAATACATTATTCTGGAACTACAGGGGGGTGGGGAACCGCCGGACAGTTCGTGAGGTGTTGGCCCTCGTAAAGGCTAACGTCCCCAAGCTTGTCTTCCTGTGCGAGACAAGACAAGCTTCAGCTAAGGTGGAGAAACTTAAGTGGAGATTGGGTTTGAAAGGTTTTTGTGGTGTTTCTAGTGATGGATTAAGCGGGGGGTTGGCTCTTTTTTGGTATGAAAGCCTGCAGGTTACTGTTCTTGATTCATGTGCACGATACATTCATGTGTTAGTTCTGGATACTAGTCTTGGTGTTCAATGGAGATGTACGTTTGTGTACGGAGAACCAAGGGTGGAGAACCGACATTTGATGTGGTCTCATTTGTCTCGTCTGAAAGTTGTCTCTGACAATCCATGGCTTGTGTGTGGAGACTTTAATGAAGCCCTTTGGCAACATGAGCATTTTTCAAAGACCTTGCGAGGGGAGAGTCAGATGGTGGCCTTCCGGGATGCTTTGTCTGAATGTGAGCTTTGGGATCTTGGTTTCACGGGTGCCCCGTTCATATATAATAATGGGCAGATTGCTGATGGTAATGTTCGAGTTAGACTGGACCGAGCTTGTGCGGATGATGCGTGGAGGGACATGTTTCCTCGGGCGCGTGTCCAACACCTTGTTTCGCCGTGTTCCGGTCATATTCCGGTCCTCCTGCAGTTTGCTCTGGACTGCAGTCAGCGGAGCCAGGCTGCACCCAGGTACGAGATCATGTGGGAGCGCGACCCGTCGCTCCCAGAGGTTGTTGGAAGAGCGTGGAATGTGAACTTGCCTGCTGGTGACCTCGGTTCGGTTGCTGGTTCACTGAAAGAATTAATGCAAAATCTTAAAGTCTGGAGTAAGCAAAAGTTTGGTAACGTTTTGAAGGAGATTGAGAAGTTACGTGCTGAATTGGATGCTATGCAGCAGAGTAGTATTGATCGCTCGACTATCAGGCAGAAGATGAATGAACTAGATGAGCTTTTATATAGGGAAGAGATGTTGTGGTTGCAGCGCTCGCGTATAACTTGGCTCAAGGAGGGGGGGAGGAATACCAAGTATTTTGACCGGCGCGCTATTTAGCGTGCTAGAAGAAATCATATCCAACGACTGAGGAAGGAGGACGGCTCCTGGTGTTCTGTCCCTTCAGATATGGAGCGTATGGAGCATCCTATTTTAAAGAGGTGTATACAAAGGATCCTACATTACAGCCAGAGGTGATGCTAGATAGTATCGCAAGTAAGGTAACGGGTGATATGAATGTGAAGCTTTGTGCCCCATTTACTGAAAGAGAAGTGTCCGACGCGTTGTTTCAAATTGGTCCGCTGAAGGCACCAGGTCCGGATGGTTTTCCAGCTTGTTTTTTCCAACGTAATTGGTTGGTGTTGAAGGAAAAGGTCGTGGAAGCAGTTTTGGAATTTTTTGTGACCAGAATCATGCCAGATGGGGTCAATGATACGGCAATTGTTCTCATCCCAAAGGTGCAACATCCAATCACCCTCAAGGATTTTAGGCCAATTAGCCTCTGCAATGTCATCTATAAAGTTGTTTCGAAATGCTTAGTCAATAGATTAAGGCCATTTTTACAGGAGCTTATTTCAGAAAATCAAAGTGCCTTTATTCAGGGTCGACTCATTTCTGACAACTCAATTATTGCTTTTGAATGTGTGCATTACATTCAGTCTTTGAAGGAAGGGGCTCCGGATTTTTGTGCATACAAATTGGATTTATCTAAAGCCTACGATCGCGTTGACTGAGATTTTTTTTGGAAAAAGCCTTAGTTAAATGGGGTTTCTCCCATACTTGGGTTTCTCGCATTATGGCTTGTGTTAAGTCTGTTAATTACTCGGTGAAATTCAACGGCAAGTTATTGGAATCATTTACGCCGACACGGGGTCTTCGTCAAGGTGATCCATTGTCTCCCTTCCTCTTCTTATTTGTTGCTGATGCCTTGTCAGCTCTAGTGAATAAGGCCATTATAGAGGAAGGTTTGGAGCCGGTGAAGATTTGTCGCAGGACCCCAGGGATCTCTCACCTTTTATTTGCGGATGATTCACTTCTATTTTTTCGAGCCTCGGGACAGCAAGCGGCAGTGGTAAAAGTCATGAATGAGGTGAAGGATATTCTTGAAGTAACTCAGGAGGTTTTTGACCCTAAGTATCTAGGTCTTCCGGTCCCGGATGAGAGAATGCATAAGGGAAGATTTGAATCTATACTAGAGAGGTTAAGCAAAATTCTGGTTGATTGGAGTGAACAATACATGTCTTCTGGGAGTAAGGAGATTTTGATTAAGTCTGTAGCTCAGGCAATACCCACTTATGTGATGAGCGTATTTCGGCTGCCAGCGTCGATTTGTGATGAAATGACTCGCTTGATGAGACAGTACTGGTGGGGTGTTGAGAAGGGCAAAAGAAAAATGTCATGGCTGAGTTGGGATAAGATGATTTTGCCAAAGTCCAAGGGCGCGGCATGGGATTTAGAGACATGCGTGCCTTTAACCAAGCTTTGTTGGCCAAACAAGCTTGGCGTTTACTCGAGTTTCCAGATAGCTTATGTTCTCGGCTACTTAGGGCGAAGTATTTCCCTAATGGAAATCTCATAGATACGGTGTTTATAGGTATTGCTTCCGCTGTTTGGAGAGGAATTGAACACGGGCTTGAGCTTGTAAAGAAGGGTTTCATATGAAGGGTGGGGTGTGGCTCTCAAATCCGTACTTGGTGTGATCCATGGATTCCTCGGGGTCCATCCTTTCGTCCAGTCACACCCAATGTAATTGTCGACTAAACCGAGTCTCGGATTTTTTGAACGACAATGGGGTTTGGAACACACAGCTGGTCAGAGAACACTTTTGGTCTTTGGATGTTCAGGAAATTTTAAGAATCCGGACTTCTCCGCGAAGCTGTGAGGATTTCATTGCTTGGCAGCCGGAGAGGAACGGTAGATTTTCTGTTCGAAGCGCCTATCATCTAGCTATGCAGCATCATGAGGAGCTTCATGCTGGTGAGGCTTCTAGCAGTCAGCCTGATGGAAATAGGCCTATATGGAATCTGATTTGGCGGGCTGGAGTGCCGCAAAAAATAAAAATTCTTGCATGGAAGGCGGTCACTGGGGCACTAGCTACCCATAAGTGCATGCAATATAGGCACCTACGTACTTGTGCTACTTGCCCACTTTGTGGATTAGAAGAGGACAATTTTTTACATGCACTAGTTGCGTGTACAGAGGCAAAGGCGTTGTGGAATGGCATGCGCTCTAGGTGGCCTTTGCCCGGGAATGAGTACTTGCTGGACAATGGAGAAGAGTGGCTGCTCAACGTACTTGCAGATTGTTCGGACAAAGTGCGGGATATGATAATTATGTTGGTCTGGCGAGTGTGGCAAGTTCGTACAGATTTAACACATGGTAAGGAGGCTGCTCCGGTGGAGGTCTCAGTAGAGTTTCTGGACAGTTATTTCAGATCAATTCAGCAGGAAAATAAATATAGTACAGAACAGATTGTGAAAGGAAAAATGGGGAAGGAGGAGTGGTTGACGGTACCAACTAAGAAACCACAAGCGTTGTACAAACCGTGGCCGCCGCCGATGCTGGGCAAGGTAGCTTTATCAGTGGATGGCTCCTTTTCGGCAGAAGACGGGTCAGCAGGTTCAGGCATGATACTTCGGAACTGGGATGGGAGTGTTATTTTCTCGGCACACCGTCACTTATTTCATTGCAACGATGCTCTTGAGGCGGAGCTACATGCTATAATGGAGGGGATGGCACTGTCTGTCGAGCATACTACTCTTCCGGTGGTTGTTCAATCGGATTCAACGACGGCACTATCTGTTCTAACTTCTAATGAGTTGGACCGATCGGCATATGGGCATCTCATCTTAGAGATTAAAAATCTGATGGTAGGAAGGGAGTTTATTCCTATGAAAATTTCTAGGGACCAGAATAGAGTAGCAGATCATCTGGCAAATCATGGTAGAAATAATCATAGTACGGCTTGTTGGCTTCGCAGAGGCCATCCATGTATAGCTGAACTTTTGTCGGCTGATTGTAACTCTACACTTTTGGAATAAAACTCCCATTTCACTCGCAAAAAAAACTACAGTTTGCTCATAATTGTTCAGTTCCTCCTTCCACTATTAAAAATATTGTTGAGTTCCTCCTATAAGTGCAACAATGGTCATGTATTATCAACTCAATTCAACATCAACTTGTTTGAAGCAGAATGACACATTTTTTCTATGATGAATATGTAAATAAATTCTGTACAATTCTGTAAATATTTTTTCTTTCATACACAGTGACGCATTTTTGTTGTAAATATCATGTAAATAATTTTTTATATCTTTGCAAATAAGATTAACCTTGATGTATAAATCTGATCAGAGTAGAGGTAGCTATGAAAGGTCATGCGTCACATCATTAGTCTAAGGCTCTAACCACTTCCGTGTAGAATCTAACATCTCAACTACGCATATCTGTTTGTTCCAGAAGCCACGAAATTGAGGTACGCAGAAGATGAACAAACCTGAGAACTGATGATCCAAAGATGAGTCAGAGTTCGAGCATCACATAGCCGTGAGCTGTGGTTGCTTGTAGGCAGATGTGTTGTAACACCCCGGATGTAATTTACCTTATCTGTACTCCAACTCTTGACGTTTCCGGCTTAAATTATTTTATTTTCCTTGGTGTCGGGTTTTTTTCTCCGTGTGTTGTTGTCTGTGTCATGCATCTCATATCATGTCGTCATGTGCATTGCTTTTGCATACGTGTTCGTCTCATGCATCCAAGCATTTTCCCCGTTGTCCGTTTTGCATTCCGGCGCTCCTATGTCCTCCGGTGGTCCTTTCTACCTCTTTTCGTGTGTGGGGGTTAAACATTTCCGGATTGGACCGAGACTTGTCATGCGGCCTTGGTTTACTACCGGTAGACCGCCGGTCAAGTTTCGTATCATTTGGACTTCGTTTGATACTCCAACGGTTAACCGAGGGACCGAAAAGGCCTTTTTTGTGTTGTAGCCCAACACCCTTCCAACTTCGCCCAAAACCCACCAAAAACCCTTCCATCATCTAGAGCGTTCGAGCACGATCACGTGGCCGCAAACCGTGCTCAATTTGGAGCCTCCTAGCTCCTCCTACCTATAAAACTAGGTCTTCCCCGAAATTTTCGGGTCTTCCCTACCCTAAACCTAGATCCTCTTCCTCTCGCCGCGCCGGACACGTCCGGTCCGGCCGGACACCACCACGCCTCCGCCCCACACCAGTGGCATCCCGCCACATGGCACCGCCACCTTCCTCCGCCGCGAGGCCCGTTCGGCCCGAACCGGGCCCCCACAGCCCATCTACCCCCCCCCCCCCCCCCCCCCCCCACCCCCCCCCCCCCCCCCCGCCGCTAGTTCCCGTCGCCGCCCGAGGCGCTCGCGCCCACGCCGTCGTTCGGCTCGCCGCGCCGCCCGCCGGAGCTGCTCGCCGGTCTTTGCCGTTCACCTCTGACCTCACAGGCCGCCGCGCTACCTCGCCGCCGCAGCGAGCTCGCCGGGCCTCGCCGCGCCGCACCGCGCCGGCGACCTCCTCCGCCGCCGCCCGACGACCGCCGACGCCGCCCCCGTTCACCTCCGGCCCGGATCCGGCCCCGGCGCCTCCATCTCCGGCCGTCCATCCTCGTTTTCTGCGCCCTGCTACAGTAACCGCGCTGGCCAGATCTAGATCTCGGTTGACTTCTTCCCCTGTAACCCTAATTTTTTGGCAATTTTCATCATGTCGTAACTCTGCATCCATAGATCCGATTTGTGCGTATAGCATATCAAAATGTTCGTATCGACGAGTACATCATTTCATCTCATTACATCATTTTCATTTGAGCTCATCTTGATGCCCGAAATGCTGTTGGCAGAGGGCTATGTGGTGAATTTGTCAGATCTGTTTCATCAAATAGCTATTTGTTATTTTTGCCATGATTAATGTGTGCATGCTATGATCCTGAGCTCTACATGTGTTTTGTCATATGCCATTCCATCTTTATAGATGTGATTGCCATGTATTTTTGGGATAATTGTGGTGACTAGCACAAGCTTGCAAAGTAGCGTTATCGGTAATGCTGATTTCAGGGACTTAGAATTTCACCAAGTCCTTGTTCTCTTTTTGTCGTTATGCAATATGTTCTTGTTGTTTCCTAGTGATCCGTGCCTCTTTTGAGGATGATCAGTAAGGGTGTTTTGTTAACATTGTGGTGCTCTATCCATCCATGTCTTTGTTTGCATTTATGGAGCACCCTAGCTTGAGTCAATCGAGCTCTACTTTTGCTATAAAGTGAATCCTGACAGATTGTTGACATGTTTAGCGATTTTGCCGAGGATGTTGCCATTGATCCGTGCATGCTATGTTATTGTTCTTGCCATGTCTAGATTCTATGACATGTATTCTTGATGGTTGTATGCTTAATTTGTCATGCCATGCTCTGTAGTGAGTGCATCGAGCTCGTAAACATGCCTACTCGTTAACTGTTTTGCATGCTCCAGTTTTTCACCAAGTCTGAATCTGTTTATATATTTGCCATGTTCGCATGCTTGCAGTTGTATTTTCTGATCCCTTTTGGCTCAAGGTCACTAAGGGACTTTTGTTAAGTGCTTTGAGTAGCTTCATGCCATGTCTTTCCTTGCCATGTTAAGTTCCTGTAGCATGTAGTTTTCATGCTCTAAAGTGTGCTTCCTGATGATAAATTCCAGACTTGTGTTAACTTCACTAAGTCTGAAACCTGTTATCATTTGCACTTTTGCCATGCTTGTTTGAACCTATTAATGGATGAATTAGCCGTAGCTCAGTGTTCATCTTTTGTCAAGCATCATGAGTGTGGATCCCTGTCATGTATTTTTTTGTCATGTTTGAGTGCTGTAGCATATTTATGTTGATGCATTTAGTTGGTCACTTGTTGTTTATCGCAGACTGGTGACATATTTGTTTTGCTTGCCATTTCCAAACCGTGCATCTGATTCCGGTGATCTTTATATCGATTTAAACCGAAATCACCTCACCTTTCCAGTGGCACTCTTGGATTTACAAGTTGAGGCTAGGTTCAATCATTCCTTGTCAAATCTTGCATATGCATCACATCTCGCATCCCGCATATCATACCATGTTTGCATCATTTTGCTTGAGCATTGCACGTGGTTGATTGTGTTCCGTTTGCTTGTTGTTCTTGTTTGGTTAGAGCCGGGAGACGAGTTCGTGAACGAGGAGCCCGTTGAGTTCGCTTACGAGGATCAAGTCAACTCTGAGAACTTTGCAGGCAAGATGATCATACCCTTGAAATCACTTCTATCTTTGCTTGCTAGATGCTCGCTCTTTTGCTATGCCTATGCTACGATACCTACCACTTGCTTATCATGCCTCCCAAATTGCCAGGTCAAACCTCTAACCCACCATATCCTAGCAAACCGTTGATTGGCTATGTTACCGCTTTGCTCAGCCCCTCTTATAGCATTGCTAGTTGCAGGTGAAGATTGGAGATCGTTCCTTGTTGGAACATTGTTTATTGTTGGGTTATCACAATATTATCTTGTTATCTTAATGCACCTATATACTTGGTAAATGGTGGAAGGCTCGGCCTTTTGCCTAGTGTTTTGTTCCACTCTTGCCGCCCTAGTTTTCGTCAGATCGGTGTTATGTTCTCGGATTTTGCGTTCCTTACGCGGTTGGGTTATAATGGGAACCCCTTGACAGTTCGCCTTGAATAAAACTCCCCCAGCAATGCCCAACCTTGGTTTTACCATTTGCCACCTAGCCTCTTTTTCCCTTGGGTTTCCGGAGCCCAAGGGTCATCTTTATTTAAACCCCCCTGGGCCAGTGCTCCTCTGAGTGTTGGTCCGAACTGGGCAGCCTGCGGGGCCACCTCGGGGAAACTCGAGGGTTGGTTTTACTCGTAGCTTGACCTATCTGAGTGTGCCGTGAGAACGAGATATGTGCAGCTCCTATCGGGATTTGTCGGCACATTCGGGCGGTGTTGCTGGACTTGTTTTACCATTGTCGAGGATGTCGTGTAACCGGGATGCCGAGTCTGATCGGAATGTCTCGGGAGAAGGAATATCCTTCATTGACCATGAGAGCTTGTGATGGGCTAAGTTGGGACTCCCCTGCAGGGATTTGAACTTTTGAAAGCCGTGCCTATGGTTATGGGCAGATGGGAATTTGTTAATGTCTGGTTGTAGATAACATGAAACTTAACTTAATTAAAATGAATCAACCGTGTGTGTAACCGTGATTGTCTCTTCTCGGCGGAGTCCGGGAAGTGAACGTGGTGTCGGAGTAATGCTTGACGTAGGTTGTTTTAGGATCACTTCTTGATCATAGTTGTTCGTCCGTGCTTTTGCCTTCTCTTCTCGCTCTCTTTTGCATATGTTAGCCACCATATATGCTAGTCGCTTGCTGCAGCTCCACATCATACCTTCTCTTACCTATAAGCTTAAATTGTCTTGATCGCGAGGGTGTGAGATTGCTGAGTCCCCGTGACTCACAGATTACTTCCAAACCAGATGCAGGGACCGATGATACCGCTCCGGACGATGCGCTTGAGCTCAAGTGGGAGTTCGATGAACACTCTCGTCGTTACTATGTGTCTTTCCCAGATGATCAGTAGTGGTGCCCAGTTGGGGCGATCGGGGACTTTGTCGCATGTGGGAGTTGATTTTTATTTTGGTACCATAGTCGGACCATGAGTGTTTTGGATGATTGTAATGTTATTCATGTATTTGTGTGACGTGGCGAGTGTAAGCCAACTATGTACCTTTTCCCCTTTTATCTATTTACATGGGTTGTTGTGAAGATTACCTTACTTGCGACATTGCTTTCAATGCGGTTATGCCTCTAAGTCATGCTTCGACACGTAGGAGATATAGCCGCATCGAGGGCATTACAAGTTGGTAATCAGAGCCTTCCCCGACCTTATGAGCCCCCTGCTTGATCGAATCGTTGGCGTTGTTGAGTCTAGAAAAATGTTTGAGTCATTTAGGATTATATATATCGGAGAGTTTAGGAATTTCTTTTTACTCCCCAGTCCCTTCATCGCTCTGGTGAGGCATCCTGACGTAGAGTTTTGACTCTTCTCTTCTCAAATTTCACTAAAAAAAATTTAGGATCACGCGGGTATCTTGGAATCGTTCCGATCGATTTGTGACGAGAACATTGTTCTTGGTGCCTCATGTCATTTAGGGGTTGTGGCAGTGTCCCGGGGAGTTGAGCTCCGAGGTGTTGTCGTCACAATTTTATCATCGAGATTCTGGAATACCTGAGTTTCGCCGACATCGAAAATCTCTTTTATGCAGTTGTTGGTGAGATAACCTCGACGCCACCCAGTACTGGGGCGGGAGTTCGGGAGTATTGCCATAACTCGTATAACGGATGCTTTTCGAAGGTTGAGGTAAATGATTTCCGAAGGTTTCTCGGTTATGTGTTGAAGGATGGATACAGCTGGATGTAGGATTTGCTAGATTTGGGTGAGATATTATGCTTCCCCTGTATCCCCAACACCTGATTGCATAACCGGAAAGGTTCGGGAGTTTCATAGGTGGGAATTCTTGTAGCTCTAGTTCTTCTTCCGTGGATATTTGGTTTGGGATTGGATAATCCTCACCAAGTATTCGTTCTTGTCTGTACCTTGTTGTTTTTCTTCTACCTCAATTCTAAGTGGCTTCTCAATTTATGGATATGTGACCATTTCGATTGGAATGCATTCGTTCATTTGGTTCAGATGTGAAGACTTTATGTTGCAATTTCAACCCGTTTGATTCAGCTTCAATATTTGTCTGTCAAGTTGCTAACGGATGTCACCCTATTCAGGATGGCTCCTCCAACGCGCACGACTCTGAATCCTAATCCGCCACCACCACCTCCACCTCCGGAGGCATGGCAAGCTATGATGGCCGCTACCAATGCAAACACACAGCTGATCATGCAACTTCTTCAAGAGCGCAACCAAGGGAACCAGGGTCATGGCAACAATCAGAATCAGTTTGCTACACTCAACCAGTTCCTTGCTAACCAGCCAAATACCTTCAACAATTGTGTTGAGGCAACAAACGCTGATGATTGGCTCGTGGACATATGCAAGCATTTCGAGTGCAGTAACGTCAGGCATGAGGATTTTGTCAAGTTCGCCTCCTTCCAACTCAAAGACCAATCTGCAGAATGGTTTCAGCAGTACAAAGATTCTAGAGGAGGCCGTGTGATTACCTGGGATGAATACCGTCAAGACTTCAAAGCTCATCATATTCCTCAGAGTGTGGTTGAAAGCAAGCGTGAGGAATTCCACAACCTGAAGCAAGGCACTATGTCTGTTTACCAGTACAACAAAATGTTTCAGAAGCTCGCCCGTTTTGCTAAGCAAGACGTCCCTGACGAGAAGAGCATGATATACCAGTTCAGGGGTGGTCTCAGAGAAGAAATCCAGCTAGCTCTCGTCCTCTTTGAGCCCAAGAGGTACCATGAGTTTTACAACATGGCAATGAAGCAAGAGACTGCTCAACTGAAGTGCGATGCTTCCAAGAAGCGAGTCAGAGATGCAACTCCTTCTTCCTCAACTCAAGTGGCTAAGCAGCAGAAGTATTGGCTTCCTCCTCCTCCGTTTCGTCAGCCTTATCAGCAGAAGAGCAAAGGTGGCAGTGGATCTTCCCACCCACCCAACCCTGGCTTCCAGAACAAGACTTCGTCGTAAGCTCCAAGATCAAGTACTCCGTATCATCGTCCGCTCTCGGAGGTCACATGCAACAAGTGCCAACAGAAGGGTCGCTATGCCAACAAATGCTTCAATCAGAGGCGTCTCCCTCCTCCTCCTCCTGTGAGATCGGAAAGTACAGCTGTGGTCAAGCATAACCCCAAGCACACCAAGGTCAACTTGATGAATGCAGCTCAGGCAGAGGACTCGGCAGATGTCATCATGGGTAACCTTCCTGTTAACGATGTTCCTGCAAAAGTACTTTTTGATACTGGTGCATCGCATTGTTTCATGTCAAAGCCATTTTTTGCCAAGAATGAATTTGTTTCTTCTCATTTGGGCAAACAAATGGATATCATTTCTCCCGGCAAATGTTTGAGTGCAAGTTTGAAGGTTCCAGATGTTACTATCACGTTGGGCGATTACAAGTTTCTTTCTTCTCCAATGGTCCTTGGTAACTCGGATATTGATCTTATTCTTGGAATGGACTGGCTTTCTAAGCACAAGGCTTAGCTTGATTGTGCAGCCAGGCAGATTCAATTGACTCATTTGTCCGGGGATGTAATTGTCTTTGCCGCTCAGGATAATACAATCCGTCTATTTTTTATCAATGAGAAGGGTGAACTGGATGCCATCTCTCAAATTCCAATCGTTTGCGAATATCAAGACGTCTTTCCAGAAGAGCTTCCAGGAATGCCTCCACACCGGCCAGTTGAATTCATCATCGATCTTGAGCCTGGCACGGAACCTGTTTGCAAACGTCCTTACGAGCTTGGACCTGAAGAGTTGAAGGAGCTGAAGAAGCAACTCGATACTCAAGAGCGAATGGGTCTCATCCGACCTAGTTCTTCTCCGTGGGGTTGTGGAGTTCTTTTTGTGAAGAAGAAGGATGGGACGGACCGACTTTGTGTTGACTACCGTCCATTGAACAAGAAGACTATAAAGAACAAGTACCCACTTCCCAACATCCACGAGCTATTTGAACAACTCAAAGGTGCTCAAGTATTCTCCAAGCTTGATCTCCGTATGGGCTATCACCAGATTCGAATTCGTGAGCAAGATATCCCCAAGACGGCATTCAGAACAAGCTATGGTTCATATGAATACACTGTCATGTATTTTGGCCTCGTCAACGCTCCTCCAACTTTCTCTCGCATGATGAACTTCATCTTCAACCCCTACACAAATGACTTCGTCTTGGTCTACCTCGATGACATTTTGGTCTTTTCCAAAAACAAGGAAGATCATGCCAAGCACTTGTGTTTGGTGCTCGATAAGCTCAGAGAACATCAGTTCTACGCCAAGTTTTCAAAGTGCGAGTTTTGGCTCGATGAGGTTCTCTATCTTGGGCATATCATCTCTGCCAAGGGCATAGCGGTGAATCCTGAGAAGGTGTCTGCAATTGTGAATTGGGAACCACCTCAGAACGTGAAGCAACTCCGCAGCTTCCTTGGGCTCGCAAGCTATTGTCGAAGGTTCGTTGAGAATTTTTCAAAGATCGCGAAGCCTCTTTCCAACCTTCTCCAGAAGCATGTCAAGTACGTTTGGTCTCCTGAATGTGACATCGCTTTCAACACCTTGAAAGAGAAATTAGTCACTGCTCTAGTTCTAACTCCTCCTGATGAATCCAAACCGTTCGAGGTCTTCTGTGATGCCTCTCTTCAAGGTCTTGGTGCAGTGTTGATGCAAGAGAAGAAAGTTGTGGCCTATACCTCTCGCCAATTGAAGCCCAACGAGAAAAACTACCCCACTCATGACCTCGAGTTGGCGGCAGTTGTGCATGCTCTTTTGACTTGGAGACATCTCTTATTGGGAAGAAAAGTGGACATCTTCACTGACCACAAGAGTCTCAAGTACATCTTCAGTTAGCCTAATCTCAACCTCAGGCAGACTCGTTGGGTCGAAATGATTCAAGAGTATAATCCGAGCATCGAATATACTCCAGGCAAGGCCAATGTAATTACTGACGCATTGAGCAGGAAGGCTTACTGCAACAGTCTGATTCTCAAGCCTTACCAACCCGAGCTTTGTGAAGCTTTCCACAAACTCAATCTGCAAGTTTTTCCTCAAGGTTTCCTCGCCAACCTTCAAGTCTCTCCTAGTTTGGAAGATCAGATTCGCGAGGCTCAACTTCTTGATGCTATGGTGATGAAGGTGAAGATTGGGATTGCCAAGAGTCAACCTAAGTATAAATGCTATCGCCTTGATGATAAGGATACACTCTTCTTCGAGGATCGCATTGTTGTGCTTAAAGGTGACCTTCGTAAAGTCATTATGAACGAGGCTCACAATTCACTCCTCTCCATCCACCCTGGGAGCATGAAAATGTACCAGGACCTCAAGCAGGCGTATTGGTGGACTCGAATGAAGCGCGAGATTCCTCAGTTCGTGAATGAATGTGATGTCTGCAGAAGAGTGAAGGCAGAACACCAACGACCAGCTGGTCTCCTCCAACCTCTTGCCATTACAGAATGGAAGTTTGACCACATTGAGATGGACTTCGTGACGGGATTTCCAAAGTCCAAGCGTGGCAATGATGCTATATTCGTTGTCATCGACAAACTCACTAAAGTGGCTCATTTCCTCCCTATCAAAGAGTCTATCGCAGCAGGTCAATTGGCAGAGCTTTATACCTCTCGGATTGTCTCTCTGCACATCATTCCGCAATTGATTTCTTTAGATCGTGGCAGCATCTTTACCTCCAAGTTTTGGGATTCTTTTCAGAAGGCCATGGGCACCAACATCCGTTTCAGCACAACTTTTCATCCTCAAACTAGCGGCCAAGTCGAGCGTGTCAATCAGATTCTTGAAGATATGCTCAGGGCTTGCGTTATCTCTTTCGGTATGAAGTGGGAAGATTGTCTTCCATATGCCGAATTTTCCTACAACAACAGTTTTCAAGCGAGTTCGGGCAAGGCCCCATTTGAAATTCTCTATGGCAGGAAGTGCCGTACTCCTCTTAACTGGTCAGAGACCGGTGAACATCAACTTCTCAGAAATGACTTGATCATAGAGGCAGAGGAAATGTGCAAAGTCATTCATGATAACCTCAAAGCAGCGCAATCGCGCCAGAAGAGATACTATGATAGTAAGCATCGTGATTTGGCTTTCGAGATCGGAGACCATGTTTACCTCCGCGTCTCTCCAATGAAAGGTAATCATCGCTTCGGTATCAAAGGGAAGCTTGCCCCTAGATACGTGGGCCCTTTCAAGATCGTTAGCAAGAGAGGCGATCTCGCCTATCAACTCGAGCTTCCTTCCAACTTTGCAAATGTGCACGACGTGTTCCATGTCTCTCAACTCCGCAAGTGCTTCAAGACCCCTGACCACACTGTCAACTTCGAAGACATTAATCTCCAAGAAGACCTTTTTTATCGTGAGCACCCAGTTGCTATTCTTGAAGAAACCAAGCGCAAGACTCGCAACAAATCAATCAAATTCCTCAAAGTCAAGTGGTCACATCATTCCGACCGTGAAGCCACCTGGGAACGCGAGGATCACCTCCGTTCTGAGTACCTGGCGTTTTTCCAGTCCTAGATCTCGGGACGAGATCCTTTTGTAGTGGTGGAGTGTTGTAACACCCCAGATGTAATTTACCTTATCTGTACTCCAACTCTTGCCGTTTCCGGCCTAAGTTATTTTATTTTCCTCGGTGTCAGGTTTTTGTCTCCGGTGTTGTTGTCTGTGTCATGCCTATCATATCATGACATCATGTGCATTGCTTTTGCATACGTGTTCGTCTCATGCATCCGAGCATTTTCCCCGTTGTCCGTTTTGCATTCCGGCGCTCCTATGTCCTTCGGTGGTCCTTTCTACCTCTTTTCGTGTGTGGGGGTAAAACATTTCCAGATTGAACCGAGACTTGTCATGCGGCCTTCGTTTACTACCAATAGACCGCCTGTCAAGTTTCGTACCATTTAGACTTCGTTTGATACTCCAACGGTTAACCGTGGGACCGAAAAGGCCTCGTTTGTGTTGCAGCCCAACACCCTTCCAATTTGGCCCAAAAACCACCAAAAACCCTTTCATCATCTAGAGCGTTCGATCACGATCGCGTGGCCGCAAACCGTGCTCAATTTGGAGCCTCCTAGCTCCTCCTACCTATAAAACTAGGTCTTCCCCGAAATTTTCGGGTCTTCCCTACCCTAAACCTAGATCCTCTCCCTCTCGCCGCGCCGGACACGTCCGGTCCGGCCGGACACCACCACGCCTCCGCCCCACACCAGTGGCATCACGCCACATGGCACCGCCACCCTCCTCCGCCGCGAGGCCCGTTCGGCCCGAACCGGGCCCCCCCAGCCCATCTCCCCCCCCCCCCCGCCGCTAGTTCCCGTCGCCGCCCGAGGCGCTCGCGCCCACGCCGTCGTTCGGCTCGCCGCGCCGCCCGCCGGAGCTGCTCGCCGGTCTTTGCCGTTCACCTCTGACCTCACAGGCCGCCGCGCTACCTCGCCGCCGCAGCGAGCTCGCCGGGCCTCGCCGCGCCGCACCGCGCCGGCGACCTCCTCCGCCGCCGCCCGACGACCGCCGATGCCGCCCCCGTTCACCTCCGGCCCGGATCCGGCCCCGGCGCCTCCATCTCCGGTCGGCCATCCTCGTTTTCCGTGCCCTGCTACAGTAACCGCGCCGGCCAGATCTTGATCTCGGTTGACTTCTTCCCCTCTAACCCTAGTTTTTTGGCAATTTTCATCATGTCGTAACTCTGCATCCGTAGCTCCGATTTGTGTGTGTAGCATATCAAAATGTTCGTCTCGACGAGTACATCATTTCACCTCATTTCGTCATTTTCATTTGAGCTCATCTTGATGTCCGAAATGCTGTTGGAAGAGGGCTATGTGGTGAATTTGTCAGATCTGTTTCATCAAATAGCTATTTGTCATTTTTGCCATGATTAATGTGTGCATTCTATGATCCTGAGCTCTACATGTGTTTTGTCATATGCCATGCCATATTTATAGAGGTGCTTGCCATGTATTTTTGTGATATTTGTGGTGACTAGCACAAGCTTGCAAAGTAGCGTTATCGGTAATGCTGATTTCAGGGACTTAGAATTTCACTAAGTCCTTGTTCTATTTTTGTCGTTATGCCATATGTTCTTGTTGTTTCCTAGTGATCCGTGCCTCTTTTGAGGATGATCAATAAGGGTGTTTTGTTAATATTGTGGTGCTCTATCCATCCATGTCTTTTTTTGCATTTATGGAGCACCCTAGCTTGACTCAATCGATCTCTACTTTTGCTATAAAGTGAATCCTGGCAGATTGTTGACATGTTTAGCGATTTTGCCGTGGATGTTGCTATTGATCCGTGCATGCTATGTTATTGTTCTTGCCATGTATAGATTCTATGCCATGTATTATTGATGTGTGTATGCTTAGTTTGTCATGCCATGCTCTGTAGTGAGTGCATCGAGCTCGTAAACATGCCTACTCGTTAACTGTTTTGCATGCTCCAGTTTTTCACCAAGTCTGAATCTGTTTATGTTTTTGCCATGTTCGCATGCTTGCAATTGTATTTTCTGATCCCTTTTGGCTCAATGTCACTAAGGGACTTTTGTTAAGTGCTTTGAGTAGCTTCATTCCATGCCTTGATTTGCCATGTTAAGTTCCTGTAGCATCTAGTGTTCATGCTTTAAAGTCTGCTTCCTGATGATAAATTCCAGACTTGTGTTAATTTCACTAAGTCTGAAACCTGTTGTCATTTGCACTTTTGCCATGTTTGTTTGAACCTGTTAATGGACGAATTAGCCGTAGCTCATTGTTCATCTTTTGTCAAGCATCATGAGTGGATCCCTGTCATGTATTTTGTTGTCATGTTTGAGTGTTGTAGCATATTTATCTTGATGCATTTAGTTGGTCACTTGTTGTTTATCGTAGACCAGTGCCATATTTGTTTTGCTTGCCATTTCCAAACCGTGCATCCGATTCCGGTGATCTTTATATCGATTTCAACCGAAATCACCTCACCTTTCCAGTGGCACTATTGGATTTCCATGTTAAGGCCAGGTTCAATCATTGCTTGTCAAATCTTGCATATGCATCACATATCGCATCCCGCATATCATACCATGTTTGCATCATTTTGCTTGAGCATTGCACGTGGTTGATTGTGTTTCGTTTGCTTGTTGTTCTTGTTTGGATAGAGCCAGGAGACGAGTTCATGAATGAGGAGCCCGTTGAGTTCTCTTACGAGGATCAAGTCAACTCTGAGAACTTTCCAGGCAAGATGATCATACCCTCGA
Organism: Triticum urartu; assembly: GCF_003073215.2. NCBI lineage: Eukaryota > Viridiplantae > Streptophyta > Magnoliopsida > Poales > Poaceae > Triticum > Triticum urartu. The sequence goes on along the minus strand of NC_053028.1, from coordinate 526,427,115 downwards.
AATCACTTCTATCTTTGATTGCTAGATGCTCGCTCTTTTGCTATGCCTATGCTACGATACCTACCACTACTTATCATGCCTCCCAAATTGCCAGGTCAAACCTCTGACCCATGTCCTAGCAAACCGTTGATTGGCTATGTTACCGCTTTGCTCAGCCCCTCTTATAGCGTTGCTAGTTGCAGGTGAAGATTGGAGATCGTTCCTTGTTGGAATATTGTTTATTGTTGGGTTATCACAATATTATCTTGTTATCTTAATGCACCTATATACTTGGTAAAGGGTGGAAGGCTCGGCCTTTTGCCTAGTGTTTTGTTCCACTCTTGCCGCCCTAGTTTCCGTCAGATCGGTGTTATGTTCCCGGATTTTGTGTTCCTTACGCGGTTGGGTTATAATGGGAACCCCTTGACAGTTCGCCTTGATAAAACTCCTCTAGCAATGCCCAACCTTGGTTTTACCATTTTCCACCTAGCCTCTTTTTCCCTTGGGTTTCCGGGGCCCAAGGGTCATCTTTATTTTAACCCCCCTGGGCCAGTGCTCCTCTGAGTGTTGGTCCGAACTGGGCAGCTTGCGGGGCCACCTCGGGGAAACATGAGGGTTGGTTTTACTCGTAGCTTGACCTATCTGAGTGTGCCCTGAGAACGAGATATGTGCAGCTCCTATCAGGATTTGTCGGCACATTCGGGCGGTGTTGCTGGACTTGTTTTACCATTGTCGAGGATGTCGTGTAACCGGGATGCCGAGTCTGATCAGAATGTCTCGGGAGAAGGAATATCCTTCGTTGACCGTGAGAGCTTGTGATGGGCTAAGTTGGGACTCCCCTGCAGGGATTTGAACTTTCGAAAGCCGTGCCCGCGATTATGGGCAGATGGGAATTTGTTAATGTCCGGTTGTAGATAACATGAAACTTAACTTAATTAAAATGAATCAACCGCGTGTGTAACAGTGATGGTCTCTTCTCGGCGGAGTCCGGGAAGTGAACGCGGTGTTGGAGTAATACTTGACGTAGGTTGTTCTAGGATCACTTCTTGATCATAGTTGTTCGTCTGTGCTTTTGCCTTCTCTTCTCGCTCTCTTTTGCATATCTTAGCCACCATATATGGTAGTGGCTTGCTGCAGCTCCACATCATACCTTGTCTTACCTATAAGCTTAAATAGTCTTGATTGCGAGGGTGTGAGATTGCTGAGTCCCTGTGACTCGCAGATTACTTCCAAACCAGATGCAGGGACCGATGATACCGCTCCGAACGATGCGCTTGAGCTCAAGTGGGAGTTCGATGAAGACTCTCGTCGTTACTATGTGTCTTTCCTAGATGATCAGTAGTGGTGCCCAGTTGGGGCGATCTGGGACTTTGTCGCATGTGGGGGTTGATCTTTATTTTGGTACCGTAGTCGGACCATGAGTCCTTTGGATGATTGTAATGTTATTCATGTATTTGTGTGACATGGCGAGTGTAAGCCAACTATGTACCTTTTCCCCTTTTATCTATTTACATGGGTTGTTGTGAAGATTATGTTACTTGCGACATTGCTTTCAATGCGGTTATGCCTCTAAGTCGTGCTTCGACACGTAGGAGATATAGCCGCATCGAGGGCGTTACAAGTGTCTCAGACCTAAGTTGCTGCCACTGGACCGTGGTTACATGCATCCTCGCTTGGAGGCAGCGGTGCTGGAAGATATGCATGTGCAAGGCGAAGAAGTGGAAGAAGGCCGAAGAAGCAATCTATGCCTCCCTATGGCTCTGTCTTGCTCCTTAATTTGTCACCTTAGTTATTATGGCTGCCTTATCCCTCATGCTGCTGATTTAAACCTACCGTACTCTTCTTCTTCTAGGTGGATCGAGCGCTTCAGCGGGTGCCTCGCAGAAGACGGGGAAGGAAGGATTAGAAGTGACGGCTATAGCGCTAGGAAATTGGAAACCCTAGCAATTGATCTTCTCTATAAAATGTGTGTGGCAAGGGACGTGGAACTTGCTTCAGGGAAGAAGAGATGGAACACGTGAGAGAAGTACCAGCTCTTTATCGGACAGACAATTATTTCCTTTTGCCAATTGGTCATGTGTTCGATGTATGCAAACGTGTGGCTTTTGGAATCGGTAGGTAGACCTTCTATATTGCTCTCGGGTACGTGTAAGAGCTTTTTCTTTTCTTTTTCTTTCCAATTCGGACAGGGATCAATTCATGCGTGATTGCATTGGACTCCAACAATACGTGTCTATGTAGTCCTTCCCGTGCGTGCTAGTCTTATGGTTCATTGCATCCAACATGACAACATATAAGTTCAATATTGCTAGTACATATATTTTTACATGTTATGTAGAAACTTAAATCTCAGCCATTGTTATTCTAATCCAACGGTGTAAAAACGATTAACATATGTGGACAAACGTGATGGCTTTTTTACTCTTGTTTTAATTATATAATAGATGGAGATCAAAGCTTTGATACCACTTGTAGGATCGAAAGTATGTCTAGAGGGGGGTGATTAGACTACTTGACCAATTAAAAAGGACGTCGATAACTGCCACACATGTGGCAGGAAGGGAGACGCACCACATGTCCCTAATGCAAATAGATTGTCACGTCATCGCATGCATTCATGCGAGAATCTTTTTGAATTTTCAGTTTTTAAAATGTTTTATCTCTTAAACGAAAAATCCGATTGAAGATCCATTTTCATCATTAAATCCCCGCAACGAGATCTTCAAAACTAGATCTCATATCAATATATTTCGACGATTTTTTTGGGTTAAAAGTTGCCATGTCTATTACACATGAATTGCCATGGTGTTTACACTGAAGTTGCCATGATATGTTTCAGTTATTTTCTTTACATTTAAAAGTAATTTTTGACATATTATAAACGAGGAATTAAGAAACTAGACTTGCCATGCACCATAAACTAAAAATGCCATGATATATGCACTTAAAATTGTCATGGTTCATACAAAAAAATATTTTCATGATCAAAGTACTGGAATTGCCATCATCAAAAAACTAAAATTTCCATGATCTACAAACTAAAATTGCCACATGGCAACTTTAGTTTAAAAACTATGGCAACTACAGTGTAAAACATCATGGCAACTTCTGGGCAAAAAAAATTCATCGAAACATATCAACATGGGGTCTAGTTTTGAAGATCTCGTCGTGATGGATTTAATGATGAAAATGGATTTTTAATTCGCTTTTTTAATTAAGAGATAAAACATTTTTAAGCGGAAAACCAAAAAGATTTCCGCTGATGTCATCTATTCATACGTGGCAAAATGAGTGGTGATGGAGGCGTGTGGGCGATGTGCAAACGCCCACACGTGTGGGCGTTAGTTCTTCCGATTAAAAATCTATCCTTTTCCCAATTTTAGTCTTTGGCAGATTTTAGCTATCTTAACACAAGTCAAGCAATCTTAACACAATTCAAGCAAGCATGCAAAGAGTCTATGAGCAGCGGAAAGTAAAGCATGCAACTTGTAAGAATGTAAAGGGAAGGGTTTGGAGAATTCAAACGCAATTGGAGAACCGGATGTTTTTGTTGTGGTTCCTATAGGTGGTGCTATCGTACAACCACGTTGATGGAGACTTCAACCCACGAAGGGTAATGGTTGCGCGAGTCCACGGAGGGCTCCACCCACGAAGGGTCCACAAAGAAGCAACCTTGTCTATCCCATCATGGTTATCGCCCACGAAGGACTTGCCTCACTAGCAGTAGATCTTCACGAAGTAGGCGATCTCCTTGCCCTTACAAACTCCTTGGTTCAACTCCACAATCTTTGTCGGAGGCTCCCAAGTGACACCTAGCCAATCTAGGAGACACCACTCTCCAAGAAGTAACAAATGGTGTGCTGATGATGAACTCCTTGCTCTTGTGCTTCAAATGATAGTCTCGCCAACACTCAATTCTCTCACAGGATATGGATTTGGTGGAAAGAAGAACTGAGTGGAAAGCAACTTGGGGAAGGCTAGAGATCAAGATTCATATGGTGAGAATGGGATATCTTGGCCTCAACACATGAGTAGGTGGTTCTCTCTCAGAAAATGTGTATTGGAAGTGTATGTATGTTCTGATGGCTCTCTCCACGAATGAAGAGTGGGTGGAGGGGTATATATATCCTCCACAAAAAAACTAACCGTTACACATAATTCACCAATCTCGGTGAGACCGAATTGAGAAACTCGGTCGAACCGATTTAGCAAACCTAGTGACCGTTAGGATTTTCGGTGGGACTGAGATGCAACTCGGTGGGACCGATATGGTTAGGGTTAGGGCATAACGTAATCTCAGTGTGACCGATTACACAAACTCGGTGGAACCGATTTTGGTAATAAGCTAACCAGAGAGTTGGTCAGGTAAACTCGGTGGGACCAATCTCTCATTTCGGTGGGACCAAAATGTTACAAAAGGGAAATAGATAGTTTACATTGCAATCTCGGTGGGACCAATCGCTCATCTCGGTAGGACCGAAACGTTACGAAGGGAAACAGAGAGATTACAACCCCATCTCGGTGTGACCGAGATCCCTGTCGGTGAGACCGATTTGCCTAGGGTTTGTGGCAGTGGCTATGACATCTAAACTCGGTGGTGCCGGATATAAAGAATCAGTGGGGCCGAGTTTGACTTTTGGTTTAGGTCAGATGTGGATGTGGGAAGGTAGTTGAGGGGTTTGGAGCATATCACTAAGCACTATGAAGCAAGAACCTCATCAAGCAACACCACATCCCTCCTTGATAGTATTGGCTTTTCCTATAGACTCAATGTGATCTTGGATCACTAAAATATAAAATGTAGAGTCTTGAGCTTTGAGCTTGAGCCAATCTTTTTATCCTTAGTATTTTGAGGGGTCCACTTTCCTCATCCATGCCATGCCATTCATTGAGCTTTTCCTGAAATATTAATCTTGGAATAGCATTAGCTCAATGAGCTATATGTTGTTAGGAATTACCAAAACCACTTAGGGATAGTTGCACTTTCACTCCCTACGATGGTGGCTGGTCCTATTTATAGGGCCCTGGTCCTCTTCCCAAATATTAGGCGGGAAGGGATCCCAGAACGGCCAATTAGAAGGGGGGCAGCTAGTACAAGCTATCCTGACAAAAGGTGGTATTCGCCTGCCAAAGGCTCTGGTGGTGACACCGTCCTCGGCTCCACGGTGACCTTTGTCCTGCCGTCCTGCTGGTCTTGGTCTTGTTGCACCGATATGGAAACCTTTGCCTGATGCCTCGGGACTCCTCGCTTGCGCCTGTCCCTTTAGCACCAAAGAGGAAACAAGGACACTGTGCGCGCTGGAGCCCGCCTAGTACTCGCCTGGCCTTGGTCGTCATGGCTTGTGTCACAGGAACCTCGCGAGGTGCCCCTTGCCTTGATCTCTCCACCCCTCGTGAGCCAGCCTGGTGAAGTCGCCCCCGAGGAGGTCTTGCATCGCCCGCCTCATGAGGCTTGGCCCCTCGCGAGGGTCTTGAGTGTTTGCTGGTGAAGATGGGCCATATGGGGCCGCTGGCGGAGCCACGCTGCTACCTCTTGAGCACTGCGTTGGTTTTCCCTTGAGAGGAAAGGGTGATGTAGCAAAGTAGCGTAAGTATTTCCCTCAGTTTTTGAGAACCAAGGTATCAATCTAGTAGGAGGCCATGCACGAGTCCCTCGCACCTACACAAACAAATAAAATCCTCGCAACCAACGCAATAAAGGGGTTGTCAATCCCTTCACTGTCACTTACGAAAGTGAGATCTGATAGATATGATAAGATAATATTTTTGGTATTTTTATGATAGAGATGCAAAGTAAATAAAGCAAAATAAAAATGGTGCAAGAAATAGCTTGTTGATGGAAGATTAATATGATAGAAAATATACCCAGGGCCATAGGTTTCACTAGTGGCTTCTCTCGAGAGCATAAGTATTACGGTGGGTAAACAAATTACTATTGAGCAATTGACAGAATTGAGCATAGTTATGAGAATATCTAGGTATGATCATGTATATAGGCATCACGTCCGAGACAAGTAGACCGACTCATGCCTGCATCTACTACTATTACTCCACACATCGACCGCTATCCAGCATGCATCTAGAGTATTAAGTTCAAAAGAACAGAGTAACACTTTAAGCAAGATGACATGATGTAGAGGGATAAACTCATGCAATATGATATAAACCCCATCATGTTATCCTCGATGGCAACAATACAATACATGCCTTGCTGCCCCTACTGTCACTTGGAAAGGACACCACAAGATTGAACCCAAAGCTAAGCACTTCTCCCATTGCAAGAAAGATCAATCTAGTAGGCCAAACCAAACTGATAATTCGAAGAGACTTGCAAAGATAACCAATCATACATAAAAGAATTCAGAGAAGTTTCAAATATTGTCCATAGATAAACTTGATCATAAACCCACAATTCATGGTCTCAACAAACACACCGCAAAAGAAGATTACATCAAATAGATCTCCACAAGAGAGGGGGAGAACATTGTATTGAGATCCAAAAAAAAGAGAGAAGAAGCCATCTAGCTAATAACTATGGACCCGAAGGTCTGAGGTAAACTACTCACACATCATCGGAGAGGCTATGGTGTTGATGTAGAAGCCCTCCGTGATCGATGCCCCCTTTGGCGGAGCTCCGGAAAAGGCCTCAAGATGGGATCTCACGGGTACAGAAGGTTGCGGCGGTGGAATTAGGGTTTTGGCTCCGTATATGGTAGTTTGGGGGTACGTAGGTATATATAGGAGGAAGATGTACCTCGGTGGAGCGACATGGGCCCCATGAGGGTGGAGGGCGCGCCTGGGGGTAGGCACGCTCCCCTACCTCGTGCCTTCCTGGTTGCTTTCTTGACGTAGGGTCCAAGTCCTTTGGATCACGTTCGTTCCAAAACTCACATTCCCGAAGGTTTCATTCCGTTTGGACTCTGTTTGATATTCTTTTTCCGCGAAACTCTAAAATAGGCAAAAAAACAGTAATTCTGGGCTGGGCCTCCGGTTAATAGGTTAGTCCCAAAAATAATATAAAAGTGTATAATAAACCCAATAATGTCCAAAACAGAATATAATATAGCATGGAACAATCAAAAATTATAGACACATTGGAGACGTATCAAGCATCCCCAAGCTTAATTCCTGCTCAACCTCGAGTAGGTAAATGATAAAAACAGAATTTTTGATGTCACTACAAAAAAATACACTTCCGTGATGATACGTGTTTGTCACAGTAGGTCGCGTTTTCTGTCATGCATGTACATCCATGACGATTTTCTGACAGAATCAAGATAGTCATACCTGTGTTGTCGTAGCAGTGTTCCATGACATTACCAAAATTATCATCACGGAAGTGTCCACTTCCATGACGATAAATCACGCGTCAGGGAAGTGCTTTCGTCAAGGGTGACCGACACGTGGCATCCACCGTAACAGAACGCCGTTAAGCTATCGGGTCGGGTTTTGGATCCGATAACCCGTTAACAGCCCTGACCAATGGGGATTTTCCACGTGTAAAATCATCATTGGCTGGAGGAAACACGTGTCGGCTCATCGCTGGGACAGATGTCATCCACTCATTGGACAGAAGGCGCCTATGATACGTCGACACGTGGCACGGCCCAACAGAGGCCCATTCCTGTGAAAAGGTTGGCCCGTTTGATTTGGTCAAAAGGTGGTGGGCCGGCCCATGGAAAGCCTGTTAACGGCATGTTCGCATATAGCCCATTTACAACCCGCTAACCCAAGGCCCGTTATGCCCTATTCGAATTAGGCCCAGTAGCGTCATCTGGGCCATCCAATATGATTCTAGCCCGTTTTCACTTCTGGCCCATGTATGGCCCATGACGTCTTTTGGCCCATATGAGGCCCTATGTAACTCTTGGCCTATTAACGGCCCGTGGTGAAACTGGCCCATAATGAACAGTGTATCACTTTACACCCATTAACGGCTCGTGGTGAAACTAGCCCGTAAAGAACAGTGTATCACTTTATACCCATTAACGGCCCCTTATTCCGTTGGGCCATTTCCAGCCCATGTTATCTTTCGGCTTCTCAGAGCCCATTTATTCTTGGGCTATTTTCCAGCATTCTTTTACTTATGGCCCGTTACTGTCATTTTCTGCTTGTTGGCCAAATTCAGCCCGTGGCTACAATCGGCCCGTTTGTGGTCTGTTAATACGTTGGGCCATTTTCATAGCGTCATCAAATACGTCCTATTAACGATGGTCCGTTATGGTCGGCCCATGAACGGACGATTCAAACTCTAGCCCATTTATGGCTAGAATGTGGTCTGTTTGGCCCATGTTTGGCCAATCGATCATACGGCCCGTATAAGGCCCATTGATGATACAACCCATAGAAGGCCCATTGTTTCTACGGCCCGTAGAAGGCCCACTGTTTCTATGGCCCGTAGAAGGCCCACTGTTTCTATGGCACGTAGGAGGCCCGGTGTCACTACAGTAAATATTAGCCCATGGTTATTGTGGCCTAGTTTTAAAAAATAGGTTATTGCAGCCACTAGCAAACCGTAGAAAAAGAACTACACTGACTACAAGCAAACAAATAAACAAGACAACAAGGAAATAAATAAGCAAGCAACTTACACTAGGCTATCACGGCTATTACACATATTACATCCACTGGGCATCACCCCGGCGAGCCCCCCTCCCCACTGTGGCTGGTTCTTCCTTCACCCCGGCGAGCCCCCCCCCCCACCCCCTGAAAATCGACTGACCCAAAAGTTGATTCAGTGGACTGAAGTGTAGCTAAATCGGAGCAGCATCGCAAGCAAGAGCAAGAGCGAGAGCAGCAGCGCGAGCAAGAGCAATAGCAAGAGCAGACTAGGCAGGGGACCGAGAGCAAGAGCAGAGCAGCAGCGCGAGCGAGAGCTAAAGCAGCAGCAGCTCCTACTAATGTGGACGTCGCCGCCGAGGGAGCAACGTCGTGGAGGAAGTGGCCGGCGACGCCGCCGTGGATGGAGCCGCGCCGTGTCGGCTCAGGACCGAGCGCCGGCAGCACCGTGAGATCGAATCAAGAAGAAAATGCGGTGATTAGTGTACAACCTCTTTGGTGGCGCTGATTAGGCCGCAGCTTCATCCGAGGAAACGGTGATGATGATGCTCTTCCGGTGGTGCAGGTGAAGACGGCGGTGTGGGAATGGAGGTGGCGCGAAAGACGAGGGGAACGTCAGGGCAGCTCCTTGGAGGTGGAGGACGGGGTGGCTGAACTGGCGGGATGATGAGATCGACGACGGATCCTCATCCGGTACGGTGGATGAGGGACGTCAAGGTGTTGCGGTGGACGACGTCGTCGGGGAAGAGGCTCCGGCTGGGTGGCGGATGGAGCAGGGTGTGGGGTTTCGTCGCGGGTTTTCACGGCCTCGGTGTACGAATGGGTGGGCGGATGGGATGGCAGAGGGGAACCATGGCTTAGAGACGCGCTTGTCCAAAATGTGGGGTAAGTTACGAAAGTACCCCCACTAATTTGAGGCGGTTCTTTCGGTTCAGGGGTATCACGGGCATTTCGCGTGTCGGGATTTCACAGGAGGTGGGAGTTTTCGCGCGCGTTGTAATTTTGGAATAGCAAGGCGCGAGTTGAGATGGAGGGAGTTGTCGGAGCACAACGAGACAAAAATATATCTTAAATATTTCGGGCTAACAAGGCGCGGGTTGAAGAGGCGGGAGTTTTGCAGCATGATAGACAGAGATGCTAGCTTGAATTTTCGGCATAACAAGGCGCGGCTTGAATTTTCAGAAGAACAAGCGTAACGTGTGCCCAAAAAAAGACAATTTGCACCTCAACACGCACAACACACACACAAACACCATTTAGACTAGAGTAAGGTACACGTGCATTGCACGCATGAAATTTGGCAACCAAATTATGAATAAATACCACATTATAGCATGCAAGCTTTGAGTCATATATGCATGATCACTACAAGAAATATGTCAACTTGTGACCTTGACTATTGGTCACTGAAAGGTCATTGTTTTTCATTTGTGACCTTTTTGTGACAAAAAACAGAAGGTCAAAAGCTGGCGGTCGTAAACTGAAATTAACGACCTTCTTTGTGAGAAGGTCGTAGACGTTTACGACCAAAATATGCTTACTGTTTTGTTTTGGTCACTAGCAGCCTCCCCAGGCCACGTAGGCATCCGACGTGGCAATCTGATGTGGCACAAGAATCAGCCCGGTCCGATTCAGCGTTTTACATGGGCCGAGCCCAACACTTCAGCCTTTTTAATGTATTTTTTCCTGTTATTTTTTACTAGCTACATGGGCTTGGGCCGTTGGTTCGGCCTTTTTTGCTTTCTGAGGTGCAGCCTTTTCACATTCTATATATTTTTTATTTTCGGGTTTTCTTTTTTTGTTACATTTAATTTTCAGATTATTGTAGTCAACTGGATGCACATTGTCAGATTCTTCTAGGCACTAGGTCCCAAACATCAGGTTTTAATTTTTCACAACTTGTAACCCAATGATATACCAATCAGAGAACGCATTTTAAATATATTCAAATAATAGCCAAATCACCAATATACCAATCAAGTTTATTACATTCCACCAATCACAATATAACCATACAATATTACACCAATCACAATATAGCACTCTACAGATAAAATGCTCAACAAGTACAGGAACGTCTCCAACACCTTAGCGCCTTGAGCCTGCAAAACATCACATTCAGCCACATATTAATGATCAAATCAATTCACCCCTTGACGGCAATAAAAAATGGTGCTCATGTATGAACAAAAATAAAATAAACAATCTTTGAGGCCATAGCATGTGCCACAAAAATCTTAACAAATGCATAGATGTCCACACAGAGCACATCCTACATGCACCAGGCATCAGGCATATGTTCAAGAAGACAAGTAATTTGAGATGGAAACAAGTACTGCTAACAATCTGACATGTGTAGTAGCACCAGGAAAAGAGCAAGACATGGAAGAATTTACAAGAACAACACCTTGGGAGTCCAATTACATGTACATGAGGTACTTCTGCTAGTGTATAACAAAGCATAAGTCCAGCTTGTGTAGGAGCAGAGCATGAGTCCAACAAAGCATGCTATAGGAGCAGAAAAGAGGGAGCTAGGGGTAGGAGATGGAGCCAGCTCACCGAAGAACTTGGGAGTCCAGCTCGGTTCCTTGTTAATCTGCTGCTGCTCCGGTAGCTCTCATGTGCGGGTATAAGATCAGATCCAACTGATTGGAAGCGGCCGTTTGTCGAGCGATCTTTCATTTCCTGGTCTGCAACAAGAGGTAAATGCTAGAGATTAGCAACTGCTGCCAAACCCAATGTGACAAAGAGGTAAGCACTATAAACTGGATTTATAAAAATTAATAGTATAAGTAAAAGGCGGAGCATGTGCAAGTTTATCAGTACAAGCTGGATTTATAAACAAAATCTAATGGTATAAACAAAAGGCAGAGACTGTATTGTGCAAGTTTAGCACTATAAACTGAATTGATAAACAGAATTAAACATCACAGACAAAATGCAGATACTATGTATTGACTACTGTGCTAGTTTAAGATGAATTTTGTTCAGTGCTGCTGATGAATCTTATGCTTGTTCTAGCCGAAGAGAACTGAGTAGTGAACTATGTACAAACAAAAGCGGAGACTATATACTGGGTACTGATGCACTATTCTATGATCTGAGCTCCCCCACAATTTCATGTACTAGGATATACATCAACCAGTATAAATGAAAAGAAGAGAAAAGTCTATAGCTTACTTCTAGAGGTGCTGAACCGTGGTGAGAAGTGAGCTGCTGAAGCCGGACTGAAGGAGCAGCTGGGAAGCAGAGAAGTCGGACTGGGACTTGACTCTCGAGTAGAAGGGCTTGGCCGTAGGGGATCTAGCCGTCGAGCTTGAGGGTCACAGGGCCACAAGGGTGTGGATCTTGTGGGTCGCCGTCCTACTGAGAGCCCACGACGGAAGGGTGTCGTTGACCAGGGAAGGGTGTCGTTGACCAGGGAAGGGTGTCCAGATTCTATCTTCTGCAAATCACAATAAACTCCAGTCACATTGTGTAGTATATCAAATATAAGCAACAATGCAGCAGCTGAAACCACTACCTAACTAATTTGTAGGAAAGCTCATGATGTAATCAAACATTTACTTAAGGACTAGGTTATTGATTCCAAGCTAGGTGAAATGCATACATACTCCTATTGTAGTGATGGATCCCAACTTGTTTAAATTAGAGTAGTTCGTCTAACTTGCACAATCCAGAGAGAAATATGTGCATGTCTCGGATTGATTTGGGTAGTCAACAGAAGTGATTTGCATGTTGTGTATGTAAATGTAAAGTTCTTTTAGGTATAGTACAAATGGGTACTCCTGCTACTTAATGATGCATCTTAATTAAGAAAAAATATTCGGTTAATTTAATGATGCATCTTAATTTCTCACCTTAATTAAGTAATATTCTTGGTCAACATCTTAATTTTAATGAACAACATATTATATTCATATGAAATCACGTAGATAAAGAAGAAGCAAAGCCATACAACTTCATTTATTAACTAGCACTCCCTTTCTATTAGCATAAAAGAGAATTCATGAATGAAAGATAACCAACAACAAAAAAAAACTCTACAGCTTAAATGACATTAGATGACACATCGCTAAACACTCAAAGTTGAAAGACATTCAATTTGAAAGAAAAGATAGTCGACCATAATACATAAAGCATCAGATAGCGGAGGAGGAATTCAATATGAACTCCCTTCCCAGTCAGGGAATCCTTAGCAACAATAATTTGGGACTGCTATAGATTGCAACGATATTTACTTGATAGTGTTTTTGCCCAACATCAACATCACAAGTCATAACAGATAAGACAACAACACTGAACTGGCCCATGTTGCAGGCTATACTAATCTTTACAGTGTAGATAAACTAAAGAACTAACAAAGATTTAACCGATCCAGAGTGTCAGATCCCTAATCCAACACCCCCGCTACGCTATGATACACCAGAATGCAGTCGCCAGGCCGATCAGGGAATCGAAAGTAGCAATCGGGACCAACATACAGATCGGGAGAGGGTGGGGTCGGGGTGCGCTCGTTGGATACTAGACAAAATTTAGATTTAGATTTTGGAAGGTGATCATGCCATTCGAGTGACCACTACAGGAATCAGCTACTTTGCCGTCTGCCACGGCGGACGGCAAAGGCATGAACGGCGGACGGCAAAGGCCTTTGCCATCAGCCGCGGATGGCAAAAGGCTCAGGCAAAGTAGGCTACGGTAAACAGCTACTTTGCCGTCTGCTACTGATGGCAAAGTCTTTGCCGTCTGCAGTGGACGGCAAAGAGAGCGGACGGCAATAATTGCGCTGTCAGTCCGTTAAGTGGCTAACGGCAGGCCTTTGCCGTCCGCCGCTGACAGCAAAATTGCTAGGGTCTTTGCCGTCCGCCGTATGATATCATCTACACATCACTACATGGCAGGTTCTTTGCCGTCTGCCACTGATGGCAAAGTCTTTGCCGTCTGCCACTGTAGGCGGTTCTTTGCCGTCTGCCACTGATGGCAAAGTCTTTGCCGTCTGCCACTGTAGGCAAACTGACCAAATGGGTCAGCTCCCAGGAAGCACAGCTGGATGCCACGTGTCTTCTTTGCCGTCCACGGCAGACGGCAAAGAGCCCGTTGCCGTCGGTGGCAGACGGCAAAGAGCCTGCATATTGGCTCTTTTATCTGTTTTTTATTAAATCCAACAATTTTCATCACAAATATATATGACATATATAGATATATTTCAAAAGGCCATTACAGAGCAAACATATAAGATATCCAACACATAACTTCATCGTTCAACATAGAGGCATCCAACCATATATATTACAATAGTTTCATCCAACGATACATGCATAGTTCAACGATACAAAAGAAACAGAGAAAGGGATAAGGAGCACTCCATCTATGCAAGCTTTCGTCAAGTGAATGAAATCTGCAAAATGAAAAATAAGAAAGTTAGAACAAGAAGAGTAGAACAAGAAGAAGAGTAGAACAAGCAGAAGACTAGAACAAGAAGAGTAGAACAAGAAGAAGAGTAGAACAAGAAGAGTATGTCATTTATGAGCTAACTTACGTGAAATGGATCATATATGAGCTAACTAAGTTGAAATGAGTCGTTTAAGAGCTAGCTAAGGTGAAATGGATCATTTATGAGGTAACTTAGTTGAAATGGGTCGTTTATGAGCTAACTAAGGTCAAATGGATCGTTTTTGAGGTAACTAAGGTGAAATGGATCGTTTTTAGCTAACTTAGGTGAAATGGATCATTTATGAGCTAACTTAGTTGAAATGGATCATATATGAGCTAACTAAGGTGAAATGATCGTTTAAGAGCTAGCTAAGGTGAAATGGATCATTTATGAGGTAACTTAGTTGAAATGGGTCGTTTATGAGCTAACTAAGGTCAAATGGATCGTTTTTGAGGTAACTAAGGTGAAATGGATCGTTTTTAGCTAACTTAGGTGAAATGGATCATTTATGAGCTAACTTAGTTGAAATGGATCATTTATGAGCTAACTTAGGTGAAATGGATCGTTTATGAGCTAATTTAGTTGAAATGGATCTTTTTGAGGTAACTAAGGTGAAATGGATCGTTTTTAGCTAACTTAGGTGAAATGGATCATTTATGAGCTAACTTAGTTGAAATGGATCTTTTTGAGCTAACTTAGGTGAAATGGATCATTTAAGAGCTAATTTAGGTGAAATGGATCATTTTTTAGCTAACTTAGGTGAAATGGATCATTTATGAGCTAACTTAGTTGAAATGGATCATTTTTGAGCTAACTTACGTGAAATGGATCATATATGAGCTAACTAAGTTGAAATGAGTCGTTTAAGAGCTAGCTAAGGTGAAATGGATCATTTATGAGGTAACTTAGTTGAAATGGGTCGTTTATGAGCTAACTAAGGTCAAATGGATCGTTTTTGAGGTAACTAAGGTGAAATGGATCGTTTTTAGCTAACTTAGGTGAAATGGATCATTTATGAGCTAACTTAGTTGAAATGGATCGTTTTTGAGCTAACTTAGGTGAAATGGATCGTTTATAGCTAACTTAGGTGAAATGGATCATTTATGAGCTAACTAAGGTCAAATGGATCGTTTTTGAGGTAACTAAGGTGAAATGGATCGTTTTTAGCTAACTTAGGTGAAATGGATCATTTATGAGCTAACTTAGTTGAAATGGATCGTTTTTGAGCTAACTTAGGTGAAATGGATCGTTTATGAGCTAATTTAGTTGAAATGGATCTTTTTGAGCTAACTTAGGTGAAATGGATCATTTAAGAGCTAATTTAGGTGAAATGGATCATTTTTTAGCTAACTTAGGTGAAATGGATCATTTATGAGCTAACTTAGTTGAAATGGATCGTTTTTGAGCTAACTTAGGTGAAATGGATCATTTATGAGCTTATTTAGTTGAAATGGATCTTTTTGAGCTAACTTAGGTGAAATGGATCATTTAAGAGCTAATTTAGGTGAAATGGATCATTTTTTAGCTAACTTGGTGAAATGGATCGTTTATGAGCTAAATTAGTTGAAATGGATCATTTATGAGATAACCTAGGTAAGATTGGTCATTTTGGAGTTAACCTAGGTGAAATTGGTCATTTTAAAGCTAACGTAGGTAAAATGGATCATTTAGGAGCTAATCTAGGTAAAATGGGTCATTTTTGAGCTAACTTGGATGAACTGGATCATTTATAAGCTAACCTAGGTAAAATGGGTCATTTTAGAGCTAACTTAGGTAAAATGGATCGTCTATGAGCTAACTAAGCTAATTATGCAATTTTTGACATAAGTAAGCTAAGTACAGATCGTTTTAGAGCTAACTTAGGTAAAATGGATGGTTTTGGAGGTCAGTAAGCTTATTAAGTCATTTTGGAGGTGAAGAAGCTAAGTCTAGGTCATTATGGTAAGCATTGGAGGAAATAAAGCTAAGTCTAGGTCTTTATGCATGTGTTAAGCAAAACACTAGATAAACTTACCAAGATCCAGGAGGTGTAGGAGCGGGGTGGCTCGTGTCGGTAGCTGGAGAAGGATCGTGCGATGCTTGTCTGGAGTTACGCTGCACCAAAGATCATTTCCAATGTCTTGTTAGCATGATGACACTCAAATGTTAAGACTAGCAAGTAATGTCCATTCAAATAAAACTCACCGTGGTCCCAGGAGCAATCACTGGCATCGGCGGAGCGGTCTGACCTGTCTTCTCGCACACAGACTGCACATTTGGTTTTGACGACTCAGTCATACTAGTTAGTAATGAGACAAACACTACATGAATGTTTTGGCTAATCTGCAGAAGAAACTTACCACAAGGAGCTCGTACATGGCCCTTGCCTGCATGTCATTCCGTGCCCTCTCCTCCTCCATTATCTTTGTCGTCCTCTCCTCCAACTCCCGCTGCCTCTCCGCCGCCTCCGCTAGAAGTTTCTCCGTTCTATCTCTCTCACTCTGTATAGCAGCCTGCAACACCACTCACATGACCATTTGTAATCATCGATGGAAGCGCACACAATGTAATGGAGAAAGATAAATGAGTACGTATCACTAACCTTGATGGCGAGTTGCACTGGCCGTTCACGAGGCCTTATCTCAGGAGCGGAGCTCGACTGGCGCGCCTTGATCTCCGGGAGAGTGCTAGGACAACGGATAAGTCCATCTCCAATGGCTATGGAGCCATGGGACCTCCCGCCACCAGATATCATCAATAGCTCTGGATCAATGGGACCCTGGCTCGGGTTAAAGTCCTCCCCTTTCCTCGCCTTCCCCTCATCTCTATATCTCACGAGCTTGTTGTGGGAGGAGATGTTGGTGAAGTTGTTTGCATCATCGAGGTCAGACTGAGAGAAAGCCTTGACTTTCTTGAAAGAGGCAGTGTGGGCCATGGCATACAGGTCGTACACCTCTGGCACCTTATCCGCCTTATTGTAGCGTGCCTGAAAGAGAGAAACGATGAAAATTAGTAATTAAAGGGCTCAAGCTAGCATGATGAATGAATTGCATGAATCATGAAGCAAACCACATACCCAGTTGCGCCCGAACTGATATAAGTTGGAGCTGCCTTGATGGTGTGGCACACCTTCCATTTGGGCACGTTTGTCCTTGGCCTCGTTGTGGAGGGCTAGCCATTGTTTTGAGCACCACTCATCGACCAACACCTCCCAACAATCCATCCGATCCGCACACCATCTCGGAGGCGCCTAAGTTAGCAAATAGAAACTTGAGCGCTACGGCTAAGAATTACTAAATGAAGGAACTTAAGTAGAGAAGGCCTTAAGAATTACCTTCATGTACTGCTCCTTACTCAGGAACTTATCGTGCCACGCCGGCTTGGTCTTCTTGATACCACGCAAGGCGTAGTAGTCTCGAACAGCCTGCACCCGAGCCTCGTGCCGTAAGTTCTGGAGTAGGCGCTTGCAGACGTTCTCGATAACATGTGCCGCGTCCTCCTCGTATCCCTCCTCACACCTGTAGAATGTCTGCAATCAAATGAGAGAATATTGATTAGTACAATTAATAACTAGCTAGTTGAAGATTTTTAAATGTGTAAAGGAGAAATTACCCAAAACTTTCTGATCACCATGTCTGCCCTCGTGTCGCACACGACACCGTCGATAATCTCATCCGGCGGGGCCGGGGCAGCCACGTAGTGCTCCCAGCTCAATCCAAGCTCTGGAAGCCGACCCTCACCAGGCAACGTGACAAACCCCGGGAAGTTTTGCCGGCAAAGAACTCCAAGGACGGAGTTGGGCCGGCGGACACTATGATGGTGGTCCCAACCCCTGCAGCATGACAAGGCCAACGCATTAGTTATTTGAAAAAACGTGAATGCACAAGGTACAAAAATATTAAATGCACTTACGTACCTCTCTCCATCAGGGAAAATCAACCACCTCTGCTCGCGGGTCACCGGCACGGACGGGAGCCGTGTAGCACCACGCTGGTAGACGGTGCCCCCCTCCTCCTCAAGATCAGTCGGCTCCCCGCCATCATCAGCATGGCCACTCGGCTCCTCGGGCTGATCCGGCCAGGTACCCCATCCGGACATGTGCTGCTCCGGGGTCACGTGGGCCGAACTCTCGTGGGCTGAAGGCCAGTCGACCCGAGGCTCGTGGGCCGAAGGCCAGTCGACCCGAGGCTCGTGGGCCCAAGACCCGTGGACCGGAGGCTCGTGGACCGGAGTCCGTGTAGCCTCCTCCTCGGACGAGTCCACCCTAGCAGTCACGTGCTCGGGTGAAACAGCCGGGGGTGGCGGCGAGGAAGGCGCCGTAGCAGTCACCCTACCTCCTCTCCCACGACCACGTGCCCCACCTCCTCTCTTCCTACCTCGAGCTCGTCCCCTGCTGGGCACCGCGGTCGACAAAGAAGGGCCCGGCGGTGTGGCCATACTGTCCAGCAACGCTCGGCGGAGAGGTGCGTCTGGAATGGAAGACCTCAGACCACGCTCCCGACCAGCGCCCACCATCTTTCAACACCTGCCATGACAAACAGTAAACGAAATTAGTACAACATAAAAAAAGACCGACATGAATAATAATATGTGTATCACTTAAGTGTATCATCATCAAGTACAACATAAAAAAATGTAATACCTGACACTACTAATAATCTCGATCAGTATCATCAATAAATGCATAATAATCATCATCACTATAATCAATGACGGGCTCATAGGGTTCATTGGCATCAACATGTGCAAGGCCACCTTGACGTAATCGGTCAAGCATTGACAAGTCATCCGCAGCAGTAACCTCTTCTTGTTCCGGCTCTTCTTGTTCCTCCTCTGGGGTGATGTCGGATTCATTGTCGCTGTCTACTTCAATGTTTTGGGGTGAAGTATAGCGGTTCTTGAAACGCTTTTTGGAAAGACGTGTCTCTTGGAAGAATTCTCCTTCATATGTGTCTGGGTTAATGTGAGGTTCATAATCCTCTTCCTTTGGGGGAGAAAGTCTAGCACGGGGCGGCACTTCATAAACGACATCCCAACCTTTCAGATTTGGATTAGTTTGGCAGGCCCACGGTAGATAGAATACTTGGGTCGCCTGTTGGGCCATAATATAGACATCAGGAACATCTAAATGAGTGCTTTGGTTGATTTCAACTAGCCCTATATGTTCATGAGTCCTTCTAGTCTCCTTCGGCTGAAACCAATAACATTTGAAGA
Source organism: Triticum urartu (assembly GCF_003073215.2). Lineage (NCBI taxonomy): Eukaryota > Viridiplantae > Streptophyta > Magnoliopsida > Poales > Poaceae > Triticum > Triticum urartu. The sequence continues at coordinate 526,407,950 of NC_053028.1, read as the reverse complement.
CTACGACATTCGGTGGGTTTTCACCATAGAACAGAAGTTCATAAATTGCTTCAACTCTCCCATAATACTCGGTACCTCCTTCGCCAATAGCAGATACACAACAATTTGTAGACTTTCGGTCGGCCATAGATAGCTCTTTGCCATAGGTACGAAAGCGATACCCGTTGATGTCGTACTTGTCAAATGAACGGACCTTATAGTCAAAACCATTAGCGACTTGTCTCAATTCGGCGTCCATAGACTCTGAATCAGCCTACAAGTTTAATATGAAAGGATTGTTGCATTATGCACAAATTAGCGAATGAAATGAAATTGTCTAATAGAAATTACCGTTTGTTTGAACCAAGAGATGAAACCGGGATAGCCACCTCCTTGCTTTGCGAGAAGCTCATACTCTTCGACAGAATCCTTTTGGATCTCCGCTCCATACGAGAATATGGTGACGTATCGACTGTATGACATATCCAGGAATAAGAGTAGTTCAAAGGAAATAGAAGTTGCGAAAAAATGTACCGAGAACTTACTCGATGTACGGCCGCACTTCTATCAGGTTGTTGAAGATATACAACGAAATGGTCCGCCATTCTTCGTTATCCAAAGATACTGGATGTGAAACACTAGCTGGTGCGAGATTCCCTTTGAATAGGATGAGGTTGGATCCACCCTTTTTAGGCTCGTCAGCATTGTACCGAGGCTTCGGATTATGCAAATGACGATTTTTGGCTTCGTAGTGCGCTGTTACGAAGTTTGCCGCCTCCTCTGTGATGAATGCCTCAGCCATCGATGCTTCAATTCTACGTTTATTTTTACATTTTTCTCGAAGCGTCTTCTGCATCCTCTCAGTTGGGTAGCACCAACGATTTTGCACGGGCCCCCCCAATCTTGCCTCGGTCGGGAGATGCAAAATGAAATGCTGCATTGGATTAAAGAAGCCCGGTGGAAACATCTTCTCTAACTTGCAGATCAACTCCGGCGCCAACTCTTCCATTTCTTCTAGCACGCCAGGCGATAGTTCGTTCGCACAAAGAACACAGAAGAAATAGCTGAGTTCTGCCAGTACTAGCCATTCATCCTCAGGGATGAAGCCATGCAACATCACCGGCATTACCCGCTCAATCCATATGTGCCAATCATGACTCCTGAGACCAAATATCTTCAGTTTATCAAGATTCGCTCCCCTCTTTAGATTCGCTGCATACCCATCGGGGAACATCAACTGCTGTTGCACCCACAAGAGAATTTCCCTCATAGCTGGCCTTCCAAGATTGAACCATGCCTTTGGCTTCGTCCAGTTCTGCTTTCCTTTCGGTTCTTTCATGTTTTGTAACGGCCTATCACATAGCGCCTCCAGATCGACTCTAGCCTTAGTATTATCCTTTGACTTCCCATCTATGCCGAACAATGTACCAAAAAGTGCCTCGGCAATATTCTTCTCAGTGTGCATCACGTCGATGTTGTGTGGGCAAAGGAGGTCTTTGAAGTAAGGCAGATCCCATAAGCATGTTTTGTGAGTCCACGCGTGCTTAGTATTATACCCCTTGAAGTACCCTGGACGTTGTGGATCTGGCTCGAGAGCGTTTAACTGATCCAGGGTCTGTTGGCCTGTCAATGCAGGTGGTGCAGAGTTTTTGACAACTCTACCCTTGATGAAGTTCTTCTTGTCTTTCCTGAACTTATGGCGAGGATCCAGGAACTGTCTATGCATGTGAAGCAAGAAAACTTGCGACCGGCCTGAAGCCAACGAAACTCAAGAGCTCCCTTGCATGTGGGGCACGGGAACCTTCCATGTACACACCAGCCAACGAATAGCGCATATGCCGGCAAGTCATGCGTCGAGTACATGTACCAGACACACATTATGAAGTTCCGTTTGCTAAAGGCGTCGTATGTCTTGAACCCATTATCCCAGGCTTCTTGCAATTCGTCCTTAAGTGGCTGCATGTACACATTCATATTTTTGCCCGGATAGTTGGGTCCTGGAATTATCAACGTCAGGAAAATGTTCTTTCTTTGCATAATCTGTCCGGGGGGGAGATTGAGTGGAAAGACAAATACGGGCCAACAACTGTATTGGGCTGCCGTCATACCAAACACACTGAACCCATCCGTGCTGATGCCGACTCGAGGATGCCTCGGATCTGCCGCTTTGTCAACATGTAATTCATCAAACTTTTTCCACGCAACACCATCCGATGTGTGTACCATCATCAGATTCCCATCTGCATCTAGTTCGGTTCTTTTGCCTGTTTTGTGCCATGTCATCTGTCTGGCCGTCTCTTCGACCATGAAAAGACGTTGAAGTCTTGGTACGATTGGCATATACCAAAGAACACTAACGGGGATTTTGGTCTGTGTATTCTCACCCATACCGTTGTCTACCACAATATACCTGGAAGACTTGCAAATGGGACAATAGTTCAAGTCCGCATAGTCAAGCCTAAATAAGGCACATCCTTTCTCACAGGCATGTATCTTCTCATAGGGCATCTTTAGTGCATGGAGGATTTTGTCCGACTAGTACAGGTTTGCAGGCATTACATGGCCTTTGGGTAGAAAGCGTCCAAATACTGTCATAATTGCGTCATAGCATTCTCTGCCCAAGTTGAACTGAGCCTTCAGAGCCATTACTTGTGAGATGGCATCCAACTGACAAAGCTCAGTGTGCTCGTGGAGCGGACGTTTCGAAGACTCCAACATTTCATTGAAGGCCTTTGCAGATTCCTCCATCTCCTCGTCCGAATCCCGAGCATCATCATAGCCTTGCACCATGTTTTCCATCCCGGTACCATGCTCGTCGGTGCGACGACGATCCACCTCAGCTCGGTCACGTTGGGCAGACTCACCATGAAATGTCCACACCGTATAATCGGGCGTAAAACCACTCTTCTGCAGGTGTTTACCCATTTCAGCCTCTGTCTTCTTTTCCCAATTGCCGCACCGGAAACAGGGGCACCAGGTTTTCTTTTGGCCATTTGCAAATGCGGCTTGCACAAACCCCTTAGTTTTTGTGAACCATTCAGCGCTCCATTTGTTCTGACCAGTGTGACCGGTATGCATCCAAGCACGGTCACTCATCTTGACTTTCAGAGCTACTGGACACACAACAATTATATATGTAATTCACCATGTATATATTCATCAGTTGATCTACTTTGTCAATTATATTACGTCCATGCAACCTACACTCTAATAGGTAATGATAGGTCCTAATCCCACCCGTGTATGTGTAGATTGGGTTTATTTTCCCATGCTATGCTCCGGATCCGACGCAAAATTTCGGCAGCACCTCCCCGCTGTTCTCCTGATACACGTCTCTCCAATAAACAGAGAGGATGTGTACCCGGAGAACAACAGGGGAGGCACTGACGAAATATATGCGTCGGATCCGGAGCAAAGCATATGGGAAAACGAACCCAATCTACACATACTCGGGCTGTCCATGGATAGCGTTGGATAATTCAAAAGAATCAAGGTTATAAATATGCAAATGCATGCATATTTATAACTATGACGCTTTCGAACGGGAGACACATATTGGTTACGCATACTGATGATTCAAGACACATACATAGCTAGCTATCAAGTTTCATCGGAATAGATCAAATAATTAATGGGGAAGGAGGACTTGTCATTTGTGCTCACCCACGAACGAAGGGGCAGAGCTCGTCAAACGCACGGCGAGGTCGTCGAACACCAAACCTCGCAGCGATGAAACAACTGGACATTTAAAACTACACGATCAACACAATTATATATGATGTTTTTCATAACAAAATCGAAAAATATATGACCTAACTAATAATTCACAAATATATGACCCCGTCGGCCTCTGGAAGGCCAAAGAACACCTTTTCGGGAGGTGTCGGTGGTCGGGGTGTCCTGTCGGTGTCGGGGTGCCGTGTCGGGGTCGGGGTGCTGTTTCGGGGTCGGGGTGTCGTGTCGGGGTGCCGGGTCGGGGTCAGGGTACCGTGTCAGGTCGGGTTTTTTTTTCCTTTTCTTCTTCTTCCTCCTTTTCCTTTTCTTCCTTTTTCCTTCTTCTTCTTCTTCTTCTTCTTCCTCCTTTCCTTTTTCCTCTTCTTCTTCTCATCCTCTCCTCTTTTTTCTTCTTCTTCTTCCTCCTTTCCTTTTTCCTCTTCTTCTTCTCCTCCTCTCCTCTTTTTTCTTCTTCTTCCTCTTCTTCTTTTTTCTTCTCCTCCTCCTCTTCTTCTTCTTCTCCTGATCTCCTCTTTTTCTCTTTTTCTTCTTTCCTAAAACTAAACTAAACCTAAAACTAAAACTAAAAAAACAGAAAAAGAAAAAAACTAAATCTAAACCTAAAACTAAACTAAAACTAAACCTATAAACCTAAAACTAATCCTAAAACTAAAACTAAATCTAAACTAAACATAAACCTAAAACTAAAAAAACAGAAAAAAGGAAAAAGAAAAAAAGGAAGAAGATCACCTCACCTGCAGGGTGGAGGAGGGGGGCGGTGCGGCCTGGGGCGGCGGAGGAGCGGGGCGGGGCGGCCTGGGGCGGCGGAGGAGGGGGGCGGGGCGGCCTGGGGCGGCGGCGCCGGGCCCGGCCGGGCGGCGGGGCGCGAAGGTGCCGGGGCGCCGGGGCGTGGCGGCGCCCAGACGGCAGGGTGGTGGGGGCGGCGGGGGCGACGGGGCGGGGGGCGCCGGGGGGCGCTGGGGCGGCGGCGGGGCGTGGTGCGACGGGGTGGTGGAGGTGGGAGAGAAAGAGAGAGAGAGAGGAGGGTGTGGGGCGCGGCCCCGTTAACGTTACATGGGGCCTCCCTCTTTGCCGTCCGCCACCCTTTGCCGTCCGCCTTCTTGCTCTTTGCCGTCCGCTAGCAGACGACAAAGAACTGGCTGATGGCAAACTTTGTCTTTGCCATCAGCCATTCTTTGCCGTCTGCTTTTTGGAAGCTGATGGCAAAGAGCTTCTTTGCCGTCCGCTAGCTGACGGCAAAGAACTGGCAGATGGCAAACTAGCTGATTCCAGTAGTGGACCATGCATACTAGACAAACGTCACAGGATGCACATCAAAAAATACATCAGAGATGCATTCAAAAAACATGAACATCACAGGATATCCATCTGTCCCGTGCAAGTTTCTGGAATAATAATGGCATGCATAGGGCAATCTTTATCTTGAGAGAAACAAGCAGGCCACACATTTGAACATGAACAATAGACACACATCTGAGCATGTGTTTCACATTAGGAAAATAATAATGTCAGAGCCCTAGATGTCATCAGTTAATAAGATAGATGGGGAAATGAGATGGTCACCTGTCCCAATCCTCACGATCTGCGTAGGTCTCCTCCTGGTAGCCATGGGGGTCCGCCTGCTCTCCCTGGTCCGGCTGGTCTCCGTCATCAACATGGCCTCCCCTGAAAAAACGACGAGGGTGGTGAGGGGGATTGAGGAGAAGAGAGGTCGGAGGAGATGGGGGAGGTCAGATCGGGGGACGTTACCTCCTGGGGTCAGGGTAGTGCTGCTGGTGGTGGTGCTGCGGCGGCTGCTCCTGGTGCTTGTACTTGGCATCCTTCTTGCTGGTCTTGGTGGTCTTGTCGGGGTTGTCGGGCGGGACGACCTTCTTGACGACGCGGACGAAGGCCTTGTTGCCTGAGGCGCCATCGGCCAGGTCGAAGATCCCCATCTCGATGGCGGCGGCAAGGTGTGAGAGAGAAGGTGGGAGAGGGGAAGAGGGTGTGGTGCCGCCCGGGAGGGAAGGCGTCGGGGGTGGGGGGGACTGCCGGTGGGGGAGACCGGAGACGTGCAGGGAGGTCACTGGTGGAGCAACGTGGCTGCCAGATCGAGGGAGGGTTAGGTGGAAATCCTAACCCGAAGAGAATGAGGAGGGGGATGCCATGGTCGTGCCTGGCCTAGTGGATATGGGGGATGAAGGCGAGGGGAGGAGGTCAACGGTGGGTGGGGCTGCGGTGGTGGGTGGGGATGGCGGCGGTGGTGGGTGGGGATGGCGGCGGTGGGAGATGAGGGAGACGAAGGCGGAGAGGAGACGAGGGAGAGGAGGGTGGGGATGGATCGGATCTGGAGAAAGGGTGGGTGGGTAGGTGGGTTAGGGTTTTGGTTTTTTCAGGAGAGGATCAACCATTGGATGGGCGCGTGATGGATGGCTCGGATCATGTCCAACTTGGTGATCCGCGTGGAGGTGGTTCCTCGCTTCTCATTGGCTGGCTGGCTCACGCTCGAAAATCCAAATTTTGGACCCAAATCTCTGATTTTTTTAAATGCCTACAAATGTGTGTTGCAATATTGGACCATACCATTTTCCAAAAGGCGGCTGTTAGGTGCCGGTCAATCGGCCTAAATTTGGGTCGGTCGCCTCGCGACCCTACGATGTTTTCGTGTGTAACCATTTGATTCACCCCCACTTTATACTTTCTTCCCCATCTTGCTCGTTCTCTATCAGATAGAACACATAGTTGACCCTCCCGCCGTTGCGCCATCGCGCACAACCGTAGTCTGTCGCCTAAACATTGGCATCACCCCAACGTGCTCTAGTTGTAGCATTCGCCGGTTCTAGCACCTTCCCAAGGCTGCTCACCACCGGGGATGAAGCATCCTCAATCAACAGTTCCAACAACCCATCTTGCCGGTTCCAGCAAATTACTTTACCACTTCTAGCACGTCCACCGCAAATTGCTCATTGCTAAGAATGCAGCATGCCAAATTCATTTTCCATTTTTCAAGTGCCAAAAATGAGTTTTTTTAAATAACCTAGTAAATAATTGTCAAAAAATCGGACCAAATCAATTTTATAAAATACTAGGCCATATTTAATGCACAATTAACCAAATGGTTGGGTGTCAAAAGATTTGATCCACCTCTGGTGAAAAACACAAATTCCCCCGATTTAGTAGGAAACGGGTCAAATTTGAACTGCAGCTACCTCATAGTTTGCTCTTTGTTTTTTCCAAAAATCATTTCTAGGTATATAAGTATCTATTTAATCAGAGAAACATCAAAAGTTTTCCAAAATTCAACCACTAGCTAGGAACGGACATTCCCGCCGTTTTGACCGCATTTTGAAACGGGCATAAAAAATTCAAAAAAAATCAAAAAATTGGAAAACCTTCGCATTGTGTCATTATATGTGACCAAGTTTCCAGGAAAAATAATAAACTTGTAATACGGTAATTATTTCAAAAAAGTGTTCTCAAAAATGAGCTATCATGTGTGAAGATTCATGGCTTTCAAGCCAAATGATCAATCTTATGGCCACATTCATGGCATAGTTTGTTCAAATGATCTCATATTGTGCACAAGGGTGCATTTTGGAATTCTAAACAATGTTGCCTAAGGGAGTTTTCATTTTCTTTGGGCGGAAAATACATTTTCCATTTTTCTGAGTGTCTGAAATGAGTTTTTTTGTGAAGGATCTACCATATATTTGTTGCAAAATTGTACCAAATAAATTTTCTAAAATACTAGGACATATTTAATGCATAATTGACCAATGGTTAGGTATCAAAAGTTTTTATCCACCTCTGGTGAAAAAGACAAATTTCCACCGATTCAACTGGAAGCAGGTCAAATTTGAACTGCAGCTGCCTTATAGTTTGCTATTTATTTTTTCCAAAAATCATTTCTAGATACATAAGTATCTATTTAATCAGAGAAACATCAAAAGTTTTTGCAACATTCAACCACTAGCTAGGAACGGTCAAGCCCGCCGTTTTGACCGCATTTTGAAACGGGCATAAAAATTCAAAAAAAATCAAAAAATTGGGGAACCTTCGCATTGTGTCATTATATGTGACCAAGTTTCTAGGAAAAATAAGAAACTTGTAATACGACAATTATTTAAAAAAAAGTATTCTCAGAAATGAGCTATTACGCGTGAAGATTCAGGGTTTTCAAGCCAAATGATCAATCTTATGACCACATTCATGGCATAGTTTGTTCAAATGATCTCATATTGTGCACAAGGGTGCATCTTGGAATTCCAAACAATGTTGCCTAAGGGAGTTTTCATTTTCTTTGCACGGAAAATCCATTTTCCATTTTCTGAGTGCCCGAATTGAGTTCTTTTTGTGAAGGACCTATCATATATTTGTCGCAAAATTGGACCAAATCATTTATCTAAAATACTAGGCCATATTTTATTCACAATTGACAAAACGGTTGGGTGTCAAAAGTTTTGATCCACCTCTGGTGAAAAAGACAAATTCTTGCTGATTCAGCAAGAAGCGGGTCAAATTTTTACTAGAGCTGCCTCATAGTTTGCTCTTTAGTTTTTCAAAAAATCATTTCTAGGTACATAAGTATCTATTTAATCAGAGAAACACCAAAAAAATTCCAAGATTTAACCACTAGCTAGGAACGGTCATGCCCGCTGTTTTGACCGCATTTTGAAACGGGCATAAAAAATTCAAAAAATTGGGAAACCTTCGCATTGTGTCATTATATGTGACCAAGTTTCCAGGACAAATAATAAACTTGTAATACGGCAATTATTTTTAAAAAAGTGTTCTCACAAATGTGCTATCACGCGTGAAGATTCCGGGCTTTCAAGCCAAATGATCAATCTTATGGCCACATTCATGGCATAGTTTCTTCAAATGATCTCATATTATGCACAAGGGTGCATCTTGGAATTCCAAACAATGTTGCCTAAGGGAGTTTTCATTTTCTTTGCACGGAAAATTCACTTTCCATTTTCCGAGTGCCCGAAATGAGTTTTTTTTGTGAAGGACCTACCATATATTTGTTGCAAAATTGGACCAAATTAATTTTCTAAAATACTAGGCCATATTTAATGCAAAATTTACAAAATAATTGGGTATCAAAAGTTTTGATCCATCTCTCGTGAAAAAGACAAATTTCCATCGATTCAGCTGGAAGCGGGTCAAATTTGAACTGTAGCTACCTCGTAGTTTGCTCTTTATTTTTTCCAAAAATCATTTCTAGGTACATAAGTATCTATTTAAGCATAAATACATGGTTTGGTGGCAATACGTCGAGGTTTGGATGGTGGCCCAGGGCCCCAACTCCAAAGCGCGTGAACTCGCATGCCTGGTGCGTGGTCACCGCGTGACCTTGGTGTTGACATGCGTTCTAGGAGGCCTAGGCATGTCTAGTGGGTTGGGAACTCCCCAGGTAGGTGCTAGGAAGAAAATTACAATAGAAGAATCTCACGAGGAGACCGACCTATGCTCAAAGATGAATTAGCAGCCAAGTGTTTGATTGGTAGTACGGGAAATGCACATGGCCAATGGGCGTGAGTTTTGGCTGAGGATGATCATCTACTAAGAAGAATGTCTTCGCAAATTTTCAAATCAAAAGAAGGATCCTAGGTGGTACTTGCTTTGCAAAGTACCACACTGGACAGAAATATGAATGTTGAAGCTGGGCTCAAAATAATGAATGGATTGAGCTGAAATTTTGTGGAGGATGGTTATTTGGGCATTGGAAAGCACCGTAGAAAATTGATACCATTTGGACATGCCAAAGTGGTACTTCCTTCACAATGCTCTTCTATGGACAGAAACTTGGGAAAACTAGTGAGAGAAATTGGATGAATGAAATGAGCTAAAATTTGGTGTAGGTAAGTTACATAGGTATGGTCATGCCTTGGTAGATTTTCAGATCATTTTGGTAAGCCTAGCTAGTACTTACTTCACAAAGCTTCTCTCGAGGAAGAAACTTTGGAAATCTCCTGAGTGGGTATGGAGCTAAATATTATCATGTGGCAATGATTTGGGTATGGAAGAGTGCCCAAAGAGTTTGAGGGTAATAGGAGGGGTCTAGATAACACTTGCTTTGCAACATGCCAATCTGGCCATAAAATATAAATTGAACCTGGGCTCACATAGATGATTTGACAGAGCTGCAATTTGGAGGAGGGTGGTAATTTGGGCATATGAAGGAACTGTATAAATTTCATGTCATTTGGATATATAAAAAAGGTACTTCCTTCACAATGCTTCTAGGTGGACAAAAACTTTGGAAATTTTCCGAGGAAGATTTGCTAGGCAAATGGAGCTGAATTTTGTCATGCAGCAATGATTTGGATAAGAAAGAGTGCCCAAGAATTCTGAGGGCAATAAATAATATATAAATAGCACTTCCTTCATAAAGTGTTGTTGTGAACAGAATAGGAAAATGAATATTGTTGAATTATTTTTGAACTAGGCAAGGGAGGATTTTTACATATTTGAAGAAGATATGACCCAAAGAATTTATGAGATTTTTTTTGGAATTTTCGGAATGAAAGAAATATAGGTTGCTTCACAACCTAGGGCAAAAATTGACACATGGACATGACACATAGGCAAAACTGATGAGGTGGCACCAAGTCATACCAATCCAACACAATTTACAATGTTATGACCATCTATATTGGTCATGATCAGCTAGAAATAAGGCAGTGGACTAGTGTTGTCTGCTTTATGACCATTTCATGTAAGGAAATTACGACCTTTCTGACCAAAATGGTCGCAGTGGTTTAGGGTTTGGAGCCCCCCGAACAGTTTTTGACCAATTGGTCTAAAATGGTCACAAATTTATGACCAGTTCTTCCACGGTCACTGACAGAATGTCATAAGTTGACATATTTCTTGTCGTGGATGTAGATGTTCGTTTAATTCTTATAGTTCATTTCATTCAAAATCATCTAGTTTTTATAAGAAAGCTAATATATTTTAAGATTCATGGAATTGTGCGTCGTAAGACATAAAGTAAAAACAAATAATGGCAAATCATGTAGAAAAACATTTGGGAAATTCTGATACGGAAGATTCTAGAAAAAATAAGAAGTGCTTGTGTTTTGATGTTTGTGCATTATGCTTAAGTTCAACCATGGACTCTTCTAGATTATACATGTGGCGAAATCTGGTGGAATCTAGATGATATCCAACGGCCAGTAGTGCTCAAATTTGCCATCTTTGGACCATCGGATTCGCCTCATCCAACGACCATCTTTCAAAGTTAAAGTTACCAGCAGACAATATATAAAAAATGTAAAATATAAAAAATATATATAGGGGTATAGATATAGATATGTGATGCGAAAGCCGCCCATCATCTCCAATTAGAATAGTGTGTCCGTGCACGGATGCGACGTGGCCAAATGATGTCTGCCATCGGTATCTCAAATTCAAATCAGTCTGACCTTGTTCAATGTGTATACATTACAACATGCTCGTTTCCAAACCACACCGTGCAGATCTCCGTTATATTCATGCATGCATGGGTTTCAAACATCATGATCTCTTATTCAAATATTTGAATTCAACTTTACATTGATTATGACCTCATCTATTCTTTACACCCACACAGTAGTCTTCTCTTTATAATTGTACCACTAACTTTCTCTCATGCATGCATGCACACATACTACCAGTCGGCATTATCCATCGCACGCATGCAATCTTTTTCTTCAGGTCGGTCTCCCATGAAGGCACACACCCACACACATCCCCCTCTCCATCATATCAGGCATTCTTTATCTCTCACGCGTGCATGCGCAATGACCGATGTTCCTCTATGTATGTGTGTATATAGCTAGGTCTTTCATAGTTTTCCACACAAACTGATCAATCGATATATCCAGTGAGGTCTCACCCTCTTTCCCACGTCCACATCGACCAATCTATACCTCTCTATATAGGATTAACATATATAGCTAATACACCCACATTAATTATATATCGAACGTCCCCCTCTCATCATCCATGCCTTCCGCTTCATCTCTCAGACGCGTGCACAATGGCGAAGACAAGGGCAGTAAGGGCCCTGGCCCCCTCCCCCCTAACATCACTATATATCGAGGCTAATATGAATGTGATCATTAGACAATTGCTGCTAAAAATGGTTTAAGTTCATGAATTGACCCTCCTCATAAAGGATTAGCAATGCTTGGCCCCCTAGCTCATTTATTTTTCATGGCTCCGCCACTACGCGCAACAGCGCACGTGTTCGCCCCCTCTCTCTAAATATCGATCTCGCACTTGTGCATTCCTTCATAGTCTCCCTCCACTCGGCCCCTCGCACTATCTTCTAGCCCACCACCGGATTTTGCCACATGTACAATCTAGCAGACTCCATGGTTGAACTTAAGCATAATGCACAAACCTCAAAACAACAGTGGTTCTCTTTTGTTCTAGAATCTTCCGTATCATAACTGCCCAAACTTTTTTGGAGGATTCTAATCATTAGGAATTTTTCCTATCTTGGTTGTTTGATTTGTAGGATTGTAAACCATAGGAATTTTTCCATATGATTCATTTGCACTAGATTTCATAGGAAACATCCCATCCACTCAAACCTGTTTGAAAGAATTCTGCGTTTTTTCTATGCACAATTAGACACTCGTACAATCCTATAGGATTCAAGACGACATTCCACTATAATCCCATGTTTTTCCTATTCCCGCGTTCTTAGATTTTTTTATAAAAACTAATTGATTTTGAATGAGATGAACTATAAGAATTAAATGAAGGGCTACATCAGGCATATATGACTCAGAGCTTACATGCTATAGTGTGGTATTTATTCATAATTTGGTTGCAACATCTGATGCGTGCAATGCGCGTGTACCTTACTAGTTCTTCGAGTATGTGCAAAACACGTAAATTAGAATACCAATGGCATGCTACACAATGTCTCTCTTACAGTTCATGAAGCCACGTGGCACATGTGAAGGCGTTGTCGCGACCTCCTTGCGTGGATTGATCACAGTGACGTGTTGCTGGTTCCAAAAGAATGTACTCGTCCTCCCTGAGCCATACTAGCGGTACATGCATGAAGCGAAGATGTGCACACACGCCACACACGCACTCATTCCCTCGCACGCACACGCGGGTACACGGGCGGACGCAATTTTGTACCAAGATCCACCCCATGTGATAATTTGACGCGTGTAAAGTCGTTCACTTCATTGATGGTCAATTAATATAGCGCATGCAAATTGAGTAGATGTGAGTGCGGAAGAAAGACATTATTACTCCCCTGCGCGCATGCGAGTAGTTAAATCGTGGGTTGCTAGTAGTACTTCCATTGGTCTCCTTCGTATTTTGTGCCAATTTTTGACAGTAACATAATATTTACACATTTGAGCAGTGTAGTACTTGAAATTTATGTTCCGCTAAACTCATCGGGAGCCGTTTCGGGCCTCGAAACCAAAACCATCAATTAATCTTTACCTTGTTCCCATCACATTCGAAAGCCTGCTCACACCTACTACTACGTACCAAACCTGAACGTGTTCCCACTATGTAGGTATTAGTACTAGTGCTAGTACTTAGGTTATAAAAAGGGGAACTACCTAACCAAAAATTACTCTGCCTTTCCTCCTCGTAAGTGCTTCTTCTTCGTCCGTCGTTGCCATGGCCGGTGAGCAGAGCTCTAGGTCGAGAACTACTCGTAACAAGGGAGCGGCAACCAAGGCTGCGGAAAAAAAAGAGAGGGCTTGCTGCCACGCAGAGACCTCGAAAGATCACTCACAGGCAGGCGATGGCTTCTAGGAGCGCCCTAGCCGCGTAGGCGAACATGCCGAGTCGGCGGAGCTGGAGTCGTTATCCCTCGATGGCATGCCCAATCAGCTAAATAAGCACCTCAATAAGCAGAAGGAGTTCATCCAAGGCTTGATGGAGTTGCTGAAGGAGAGCCTCGACGACATGCCCGCTGAGCTCAATCAGCAGGGGGAGTTGACCACCGGCTTGGTGATGCTGCTGAAGAAGAGTATTGCCTCGGAGAAGAAGGCGACCGACGAAATCCTGCGACTTCAGGAGGACAAGGCGAAGCTCTGCCACGAGATCGACCTGTTGAAGGAGAAGAACACCGGCTAGAAGAAGCTGCATGAGAATAGTTGTTCCTCGATGAAGATGCTGCAGGCCCTCGTCATGGAATAGAAGGAGGAGTTGGTGAAGCTCTGCATCGAGCACCCGGTTGCTGTCAAGGTACGTAATGCGGCCATGGAACAGATGATGAAGGCTCGCGTCGAGAAATCCCGCGTCATGGACAGAATGAAGAAGATGGCGGAGGAGACACGCAAGGAGATGGAGGTCGTGGAGGAGATGAAGAAGCAGCTAGGACTCCACGGTGAATTAGATCATTTGGGGTGATAATCTTCCTTCTTCTTTTGCTCCTGTGTTTCACCTTTTGCTTCGGCTGTTTCGCCGCACGTGTCACGTTCTCTGCGAGGCATGAATAGAACAATGGTTTTTTTGAGGGAATGAATAGAACAATGCTAACAATGAGATGACTAGCAAATTAGATCATTTTTATCGCCATATGGCACTGGGCTGTCGTGTTTCGTGCTCCTCTGTCGCAGTACTACTCCAGTGGAAAACTTGAGTATACCGCACGGTTCTTTGCTCCTCCTCGATCAGGTCGTCGGCGCATTTATACGAGCAGTCAAATCACAAGGCCCCGCCTTCCAGCAATAATGAGCCGTCAAATCACAAAGGCCCTCGCCTCTCGTGAAACCGACCAAGCTAGACTGCCCCGCCCTCTAGCCTTTTAAAAAATGTATACTTTTGTACAACAGTATTATCGATGGATTGTGCCATGGAGCAAAACTTGAAATTAAAAAAGGTGGTACATATAGAGAGCGCTCATCGCCAAATTATGCATATAGTACTATTAAAAAGGCTAGTCACAATAATGGTGTCCAGCACAACCCACCCCTCAAATAAAACTAAGAGGGTGCTTGGATACATTTTAGTCCCATGACTAAAAGTAGTGGGACTAAAACATGATAGCCTCACCCATGCTTGGATCCAAATACTAAAAAGGCTAAAATCAAGTTAATGAGCATTTATTATCCTCCAAACCCTCCAATCCAGAACTCGCCTATGTTAGAGGAGAGGAGTTAAATGAGTAGAGAGAGGACTAATCCACATTTTAGTAGGGGTACCCCTGACTAAAAAAATTTAGTCTCAAGACTAGTTTTAGCCCCTCTTTAGTCAGGGGTGCTTGGAACTTTAGCCTCTTAAAGAGACTATTTTTAGTCAGACTAAAATAAGTCCCTTGGATCCAAGCACCCTCTAAGCATCCTGGAATTCTTTGACAAAACTAAGCACCCTGAAATTCTTTGACAACTAAACTGCTGGCTATATGATGTTGGCAATATATATTGTACGTATATAATGTGAAGAAACGAGTGGTAGTACTATACCAACTAAAAGATGAAATGTAAGAAATACTAGTATGTACGTACTGAAGAGTTAAAGTAACGAGAAGAAACATAACATAGTTCTGCTAGGGGCTCAGCACAACACACCCCTCAAATTAAATTAAGCACACCTGAAATTAAACTTTGCAACTATTTCGGTAGACACTGCATTAGAACCACCATGAGCAACGATACTGCCACCTTACTCGGAGTCCTCGTCCACGTCCTCGACTTCGTCCTTGTCCCTCTTACTCTTGGCCGATACTTCTTTGCTTGAACCACACACTTGGCTATTGCTCTTCATCCAACCCTTGTAGATATTGAAGCAAAGGTAGCCATCCATTGCAGCATAGTGGATGTGGTCTATATCTAGTACATTCTGCTGCCCTGCATTGTTGGGGATATTACTACTGGGCGTAAACTGGCCTATCTGGGCCAGGTTAACTTCGTCAGTAGTTAAGTATGTTAAAGCCCAAGAAGGAAGATGAGGGCTCAAGGCCCATGGTCGGTTCAAGGCCTGTAGCCGTAAACCAGCGTTAGTAGTTAACTTGTATTGTAAGTTAAGAATAAGTAGAGACCAAACCGGACACATCTATGAGCCGGTATTGGGACTCTGTGAACCGACGGGCGTCACCCGTGTATATAAGGGGACGACCTGGCGGCGGTTCAAGGACAACAGACAACAACTCGAGACATAGGAGAAGCTTGTTAGCTCCCTAGTCATCGAAACCCCATCAATTCCATCACAACTAGACGTAGGCTTTTACCTTCATCGAAGGGGCCGAACTAGTATAGACTCTCCTGCGTCCTTGTGTCCGCTTTAACCCCTTCAAGCTAACCCGTCGCGATGGCTCCACGACTAAGTCCTTTCTCTAGGACATCTGCCGTGACAAAACCACGACACTGCATGACGATGAAACGTGTATGGAGGTTTCAAAGGGGTTGCCTACAACGAGACCTATCCGACGCAGGACATCCCTATCGTTCTTAAATTCTACCATAATGAATTTCACTGTTTTGTCCTTGAGGAAGTTCTTAAAATCCTGGCACTCAACGTCGGCATGGCATATGTGGTAGACCAAGAAAACGTTATGTACGCAAACCTGGATCACGGCGGGCTTCTTCCTCTCTTCGTCCTTTAGATCCTTCTCTGGTCCTAGGACTGTGGTGTACTCAACATCTAGCCCAGCGACCCACTCATCATCTGAGTTTTCGAACATGCGTCTAAAGGGAGAAAGGCATCCTTTCACCATCGCGGAAGAACGGGTGTAGATGACGTCGAACTCATCGCCGGTGATGGTTAAAACCTTGTACTCGCCGCCGATCGTGGAGATTTGGGACGCCATGGATTTGGGAGGAGGGTTAGGATTAATGGAACTGCCGTAATGTGAATGGATGGGACGACTAGGAGCGAACCGCCGTAGTATTGAAGGACGTGCGGGGACAAGTAGGAGCGAACTGCGAGCGTGCGAACGGCAGGGTAGTGGCTTTCCATTCTCCCATGATACGGGCTTCCGAGAGCCCTTGGATCTGAGATTGAACAGTTGCATGGCATGATTCTAGACCTATGGGTGAATATCCTATCCTGGAGGGTTATTCTGCAAATTTTTAGCAACTTAGCATGCGACCGTTTGATCTCAGATCCAAGGGCTGCCAGCAGCCCGTATCATGGTCGCGCCTACCACGACCGTCGCGTCGCTCGCGCGGTCGCGCCCTTGGAGATTTAACATGGTGCGTTAGGCTATCTGATGTTGGCATGTCATACATAGTCATCACTTAGTCACTCATACTACAACAAGGTTGGCTATAAGGCTGGCTATAAGTGTATTTTTTTACTCCTCTCTATCTCTTTCTTCATACTCCCTCCGTCCCATAATATAAGGATGTTTTTGACACTAGTGTAGTGCCAAAAATGTTCTTATATTATGGGACACAGGGAGTACTAGTATTTATTGCATTTGCCAAGGAGTGACCTCTTCCAATGAAATGGTGTTGCTAAGTTTGCTTCATTTAATTAGCTATAGACTCAAAATTGTCTTTTCACCTAGGTACAAACGCTTATCACCGTTTCTTCCTTGGGTCACCAAACTAGTATCTCTCTTCTTGATTAACTTGCCACATCAGACTTTATGCCTATGTGGCAAGCTTAAGCACCTGTAGGAGCAAGTAAAAGTAAGTACAATAGTGCGCTTTACATGGCATTTTTGCATATGTGGAGGAAAGAGAGGCAAGGAAAAAGTGGAGAAGTGGGCTCTCATGCAAGAGCCAGCCTCTACTACATGGTGGAGCATTGGGAGACGCACATGTATGGAGGTGGTCAGGAATCGGGAGACTCACGCCGGTCGTAGGGCCGCAGTTAAAATGATAATGGCAAGTCAAATCACGGAGCCCCACCTGTCCAACAGTAACTCGCTGTCAAATCACACAGCCCTACGTTTGCAGCAGCCTACTCCCTCGTCTTCTCGCGTCTCTATCGAACCGACTAGGCAGAACTGCCCCTCCGCCTATCGTGCAGGAAAAGCCCCGCCCTCGACTTTTAAATAGTATACAGTATACTAATTTTTTATCCATGGATTGCGCCTGCGCCATGGAGCAAAGCGTCTAGAAAACGGAGGAGAGACGGTGGTCTTGCAATAGAGAATAGGGAGAGGCAAGACGGTGGTTTTGGAATGGAGATGATGGAGAGGAGATGAGGTGGTTTTGCAATGGAGAAGATTAGAAGAGGGAGAGGCGAGACGGTGGTTTTGGAATGGAGATGATGGAGAGGAGAGGAGGTGGTTTTGCAATGGAGAAGAGGGAGAGGAGCGTGCGGTAGCGATTTAGGATTGGACGAGAGGGCCGGCGCGCTGTGACTGGATCAAAATAAAAATTAATTTACCCTTAAATTAAGAAAGCGACCCCACATTAACTAGCTCCCTTTTATTCTGGGTCATAATTGACCATGATTTTCACACATAAAATATATGTTATACGTTGCAAAAATAATATAATTTGAAAGTACATTCAGATACGAACCAAACTATACAATTTTTGGTGACATGCATTCACATTTTGCTTGTCAAATACAGTACGTGGTCAAACTTTCACCCAAAATACGCAAAACAACAAAAAAATACTTCCAAGACCAGCACCGCTCTTCCGCTCTTCTCCTCTTAAACCACCGCCACTCCTCTCCTGTTCCAATCTAATTGCAGCGCGGCTCCTCTCCTCTTCCATTTCAAAACCACCGCCCCTCCTCTCCTGTTCCAGTCCAAAAACAGCGTCGCTCCTCTCCCGTTCTAATCCAAAACCAGCGCTGCTCCTCTCCTCTTCCATTCAAAAACCACCGCCGGCGAGTCAAGGTGCTGTGGAGAAGTAGATCGATGGAGGAGTACAACCGATACATGAGGATCGCAGACGGCGACCCTGTGAAGCTAGCTAGGATGTTGGAGATACAGTCTTGGTTTGACATTAAGGACCAACTAGCGGCAACGGCGACATCCATGGCCAAATATATGCAACAGAGCGAAACAGCGGCGATACTCCCGGAGGGAGTCGCGCCGGAGTACATAGAGTTGCTCCTCTGGGTCATGGAGTAAACAGATTCACCGAATCCGATCATGAGGGAGCGGTGGTGGGAGTATCGATACCAGATGGAGCATTCACCAGAGATTGAAGGATCGAGCATCTACATGGTGACGTTTGTTTGGGTGTCCTGCCAGAGCGAGCCGGTGGAGTCTTCGTCGACCGAACCCAACTGCAAGGAGGAGAAAAGCAGTTGGCCCGACGATGCTTCCCCACCATCGTCTCGCTCGCCATTCACATCGTCTCACGGGGTGGCTGTTTGCCGCCGAGGAATAGGAGGGGGCTGTCCCCCAGCCCAATAGTCGGGCAGGTTGTGAATTGTTAGGAGGAGCTTAGGGTTGTCAGTATTTGCATGTTGTGAATTGTGTTTTTTATTGTGTATTTTGAGAGTACTTTCAGATATGAATGTCTTTTGAATTTCAGATTTGCAGTATTGAGCATATGAAATATTTTATGAATTCTAGAGATCTATTTTTAGCACTTAAAAAATGTAGTTTCATAGGAGTATAAAAGTGCAGACAATGTGATTCTCAGAGAAGAAACTGCAAGTTTCAGTTTCAGATAAGAAACTGCAACTTTCAGAGGCAGAGCATTTATATTAACACGGCCTTTTCAAACAGGGTTAACATCATGTTGGAAGTTTTATTCATGGTTGAAAATGGAACTACCAGCCAGTTAACATCATGCTGATCAACATTCATGCATAGCACATCTTCATATGATGCACAGTCAAAATGCCCACACAATATCGAGTGTGCGAAACACAGAGAAAACGAGGGACAAAGTTTTGGCAAGTGTTGGACATGGTTTTGGGCTGCCCCGTCTAGGATTTCATTTTTAACATGCGCAGCCCACGACCTCGGATGGGAGGTCCATAGGCCTGTTTGTATTTTCTTAGGGCCGTCATGTATCGACCGGCCTATGGCGACCGGCCTATGGACCTCCCATCCGAGGTTTTATTTTTGGCAGCCCAATTTATGTATTTTTTTGAAGAAAACGCAGAGGTCTGTTCTATTTTTCTATATAAGAATAGGAACACCAGGTCCAACTTATGTTTCCCTTCTAACTATATTATGTATATTTAAATTATTTTATATGTTGACTGTTTAGTTCACATAATTGGCAAATAGATGACCGCTCTCGCATGACCGCTCTCGCGATCCCCTTCGCCCCCGCCACCACCTCCACCCTCGCCGCCGCCCCCGCCACTACCTCCACACTCGCCGCCGCCATAGATCTCGCCGCCACCCCCCGCCTCCTGACTCCGGGCGCGCCTGCCCCCCTCAGCTAGTCCGCTCGCATGCCCCATGGAGTCGCCAGCCAGATCCACGGGGGAATGGCTGGAAGACAGGTAGATGTACAAGATGCATCTCCCACATGTCTACAAAGCCTCCCCCCGGATGCTCCAGCTGCTCAACTCCGTCGCGTCGGCGGTGCTGCGGGAGACTCGAGGGATGAGATGGAGGGAGCGGGCGATGCGGATCCGCGACGACACTCTCTCCTGGACCCAGTGCACATGCGAATGGAGGGAAGCAGAGGAGTAAGTTGCGAGGGAGGAAGCCGAGGAGGGACCGAATCCGTTCTCTCACTCGCGCAGGTATGCTCGGATGTGCAAGGATCATGTGGATTGGGAGCTGCTGAATCTAGCCCTACGGATCTACTTCGAAGGAGATTTCTCGGAGAAGCACAGGATGCCCCACCCCAGGGAGCCTCCGATTGCGTTCGTTCAATGGGCGAAAGATGAAGTGAATTCGGGAGATCCACGCCATGCTGCGAGATGGGAATGCTTGACTGGACTCATGCCCACCAGCACGCGACCGGAGCCGGAGCAGGTGGATCCCCTACCTTACCTCTCCCCCAAACCTGTAGAAGATTGAAATTAGGCTTGCAATCTGCTTCAATTGAGCTGTCCGGTGGTTATTTCTGCTTCCTGAGAGACAACATCTGGCTGGAGGATGAGAAGGAACCAGGAACTCCGATGAATTTCCCCTATCACAATGGGGGGAGCACCGGTTGGGCAGTGGTACGACCCACCTCCGCCCCAAATGGGGGCACAATCTTGGCAGGCTCCTGTAATTGCCCAAGATCAATCTGCTGGTGGTTCTGACTCTCAGATCAGTGGGAAATCTCAAGGCAAGAATCAGCAAAAGAAGAGACAGGACATCCAGAAAACTACTCCTGCCCCCTGCTTCGGGCCTTATGGCATACTCTAAGGTGATCTGCTACAACCGTGGGGAACCAGGGCATCATTTGGATAAATGTGTCAAGCCCAAGAGTTGTTTTATCTGTAAAATGGTTACCCATAAAGTTGAGAATTGCCCTGTCAGAAGGAAAACCCACAGCTCTGCTAGATATGTTGGAAGTGTTGCTCCATGATTAGGGTTCTACCACATAGACCCACCTGATGAAAATGCTCAGTATCATGGCTCCCTAAAGAATGTGGGGATTGTTCTGGTAGAAGCTGGTGAAGTGACCAAGCAGGAACTTGCCACTGAGTTTGCAGACATTTACAAAACCAATTGGCCCTGGCCAATCAATGCCCTAGAAGAGTGGACATTCTTGGTCAAATTCCCTCCTGAAATAGATGTAGTTCAAGTTGCTGGATACCCTTGTTTTGGTCTCAAAAAAGACAATGTTGTAGTCAATGTTGTAGTCAATGTTGAAGTCTGGAAAGGCAGGATTGAGGCTGAAGAGGACCTCCAGGAACCTTGGATCAAGATCAGGAAATTGAACCCCCAAGTGGTGTGACTGGACTATGCTAGATCAAATCACTTCCACTCTGGGGGTCTTACTGGATGTGGATTGGCAGCTTAATTTCAAGTCTTTCTATGAAACTGTTAGGGTTAAAATCTTATGTAAAGATCCCTCCAAAATCCTTGCTGAAAGGCTTTTTGGAGTTGGGAACAAAATCTACAGGCTACTCATTGACGTGGAGTCCTTAACCCCCACTGAAACTGGCACCTCTACCAACCTCTCTGTTGGTACATATGTCTCTGCAGCTGAAACTGGTACCAATCTTACTGAAGATGCTGAATCCAATAGGAGCTCTAGATCTGAATCAGATAAAGGGATTGCTGCCAATTCTGGGGCCCCTAACATCAGAGGACAGTCTTTTGGCCACAATCAGATGCTTGGAGAAACTACACCCACTTCAGTCCTCAAGAAACACCTCCCTTATTCTCCATACACTCCTCAACTCAGCATCCAGGAAAAGATCTTGAATTCCGTGCTTAATGAAACTGGTGGATTCAACCTCCTCAGGGAAATGGAGCTCCTGGAAGATGATGATCTGATGGAATTAGAAGGTTTTGTAGATCTACAAGAGGATCAAGAGGCACTTGTTGAAACAACTGAACTCCCAGACAATTTGGACTCAAAATACAACTCTGACTTCCCTGCCCTTCCTAAGGAGAAGCACCTTCCCAAATGGGGTCCTGTTCAAGCCACCAGAACCAGTGCCAGGGTAGCTGGTGACAAGAGAACCGTTATTGAAAAGGCTCAACAGCTCAAAGAGGTTCAGAACCTGGAAGTGCAAAAAACCCCAGGGTATGAAACACACTTCCTTCTCCAACTTTAATGATCCTTCCTTCAATGCCATTGCTGCTAAGATTGGTGTAGATGTTACTTCTCTTAATGATGGCATTGCATGCTCTTCCTTTATTTACCCTCACCAAAATAGATCTGAAGGCTCTGTTTGTGAGAATTTTTCTCTAGATGGTAGTTCTAGTTTAGACTGCGTTGACCCCCCTACTGAGCCAAGTGAGGGTCTCTGGTCTCTTATTTGTAGACATAAACAGGGCAAGCACCCTAGGAACAACATTTCTCCATGAATGCTCTGTTCTGGAATATTAGAGGTATTGCTGCTCCTGGTAGGAAATCCCTTATTATTGACACAGGAAACTAAGAAAGAGGATTTTTCCTCTTCTTTTCTTAAATCTCTCATTAGCAACAGAGATTTTGACTGGCATGTTCTTCCATCCAAAGGATCTGCTGGAGGCATCCTGATGGGAATAGATTTAAGCATTTTCGAGGCTGTTGCTTGGTCACACCTAGACTTTTCTGTTATTCGTTTAGTTAATTTGAAAACTACTGGTCAAACCTGTAGGATTATCAGTGTTTATGGCTCTCCATATGAGGAAGGCAAAGAAGCTTTTATTTCTGAACTTCATACCTTATTTCTAGATACTCACATTCCCACCCTGATTGGAGGGGATTTTAATTTAGTTAGGAATGCTACAGATAAAAGCAATGGTTCCATTAATCATAAATGGAGTGACTGCTTCAATGCCTGGATTGAGATCTGGAGCTTGCCTGAAATTAAACTTTCTTCTAGGAAATTTACCTGGGCCAGTAATCAAGTAGACTTGATTATGTCCACCATTGACAGAATTTTCTGTGACACAAAATTAGGTAGTTTCTTTCCCCTTTCTAGTTGTAGAGCTCTGCCCAGATGTGGTAGTGACCACACTCCTTTGCTTTGGGACTCTGGTCTTAACCAAAATCCAAAGAGCAATAATTTTAAATTTGAAAAGTGGTGGTTGCTTAGAGAAGATTTTACTGAGCTAGTCAGGAAAATCTGGAATGAGCCTACTGGGAGCAGTTGCCCCCTAGAAAATTGGCAGATCAAAATCAGGAGATTTAGAAGAACTACCGAAGGGTGGAACTCCAATGAGGAAGCTAATCTTAGAAGATACAAAAGGCTTCTCCTCCTTGAGTTTGATTCTCTAGATATTAAGGCAGAAACCGCTGACCTCTCTGAGGATGAGACTAATAGATTAAACTTTGTCCATGGAGAGCTCAAGAAAATTTGTCTTCAAGAAGAAATCAAAGCCAAACAAAGGTCTAGAGATAGGAATATTAAGGAGGATGATAGAAATACTGATTACTTCCATGCAGTAGCTAACCAGAGGAGGAAAACCCTCATTCACTCCCTTGATGGCCCTAATGGCCCTGTTACTGAGGTAGATGAGATGCTGAAAGTGGCTAGTGACATGTACAAAGACCTGTTTAAGAAAGAAAACCCTTCTGGGTTCTCTCTACAAAACAATTTTTTCTCTGCTTCTGAAAAAGTCTCTCCTGCTGAAAATGAGCTGCTAGAAGCCCCTTTTTCAGAGACAGAGGTGAAGGAAGCCATTTTTATTTCTTATCCTGATGGGGCTCCTGGTCCTGATGGGATTCCCTTCTTGTTTTACCAGCATTTTTGGGACTTGGTGAAAAATGATCTCTTAGATCTTTTCCAAGCCTTTCATAGAGGAGAGTTGGACATATACAGGCTCAACTTTGCCATGCTCTCTCTTGTTCCTAAAGAACCCGAGGCCACCTCTATGAAGAAATTCAGGCCTATCAGCCTGATTAACTGTAGTTTTAAGATTTTCTCTAAAGTCCTCACCACTAGGCTCTCTAAAGTCCTACAGAGGTTGATTGCTAGCAATCAATCTGCATTTCTGAAAGAGAGATACATTTTAGAGTGTTGTTACTGCTCATGAAGTTCTTCGTTTAGTCCACTCAGGAGGTGATAAAGGACTTGTCCTTAAATTGGATTATGAGAAATCCTTCAATAAAGTTGACCTTGATTTCCTTATGAAACTCCTGGAGCTTAGAGGTTTTGGGGGTAAATGGACTAGTTGGATCCAGCAACTTACTCATGGGGGGGGGGTCTGTTGGGTCAAGTTAAATAACTGTGAAAGTGATTTTTCCTTGCTGGTAAAGGTCTTAGGCAAGGTGACCCCATCTCCCCGCTTTTGTTTAATTTAGTAGTGGACGTTCTTACTAAAATGCTGAGCAAAGTTGCTGATCATAGTCTGATTGCAGGGCTCTGTCCTGAGGTCTGCCCTGGTGGCATCATCTGCCTTCAATATGCAGATGATACCATCCTTTTCTTAGACAATGACTCCACACATGCTAGCAATCTGAAAACTGTTCTAACCTGTTTTGAACAAGTCTCGGGCATGAGAATCAACTACTCTAAAAGTGAACTCATCCCTGTCAACATGGATGATCAGGAGTTAGCCGACTTCCTCTCTATTCTAGTCTGTAATAAAGGTAACTTCCCCATTAAGTACCTAGGTATCCCTCTCCACTATGTTAAACTAAGGAGAGAGGATATCCAACCCCTTCTGGATAAAATTATTAAAAGGATTGCTGGGTGGAGAGGCAAACTTCTCTCTTACAGAGGTAGATTGTTCCTCATACTAGCTTGTTTGGCTAGCATTCCAGGGTATCTCCTCTCCTTCTTCAAGTTCCCTAAATGGGCAGTGAACCTCATCAATTCTCAGATGTCTCATTGCTTGTGGAATGATTTTGAGGGAAATAGGAAGCTACACCTTGCTAATTGGGCCCTAGTCTCTATGAAAAAAGATTTTGGAGGCCTAGGCATACCTAACCTCCAAGAAATTAACATCTGTCTCCTAGGGTCTTGGATTAAAAGATTCTATGAGGAAGACCTCAAACCCTGGAAGCTTCTTATTTCCCATAAATACCTAGGAAATAAACCTAGATTCTGAAAAGGATTAAAATCTATTATGCATGTTGTGAAATTTGGCTACAGATGGAACATAGGGGATGGGAGCAGAACCAGGTTCTGGGAAGATACTTGGTTTGGCACATCACCCCTAGCAGTCCAATTTTGGCCTATTTACTCTGTCTGCAATGAGCTTAACAAAAGTGTCAATGAATTTTGGGACGGTCAATGCCTAAAACTCACTTTTAGAAGGAACTTTAGTGATAGTCTCATGGAATAATGGTTCCAGTTGGAGGAAATTGCCAAAAGCATTACCTTTACTGCTGAGCCGGATGCCCTGATTTGGTAGCTGGACAATAAGGGGAAGTATACCTCCAGCTCCCTCTATCATGTTATCAACTTTAGAGGGGTTCAACCCGTGTTTATCCCTGCTATCTGGAAATTGAGAGTTCCCCCTAAAATTCATGTATTTCTCTGGCTTCTCTCCAAAAACAAATTGATGACTAGGGATAACCTTAGGAAGAGACACATCATCAAACCACTTGATTGTGTTTACTGCTTGGAACAAGAGTCTTGTTCTCACCTATTTTTTGAATGTATAGTTGCTAAACATCTCTGGGCCCACATTGAGGAATATTTATCTAGTCAGATTGGCTCATCCTTCGAATCTGTCGCCAGATTCTGGATTGCTACCAAAAAGTGCTTAGTTTTAAATATTGTTAGCTCAGATGTCCTTTGGTGCTTCTGTAAATATAGAAATGCTATGATTTTCAGTAACACCTCCTGGATTTCCATTCCGCAGGTCTTGAGGTTGATCAGGAACATGGTGAGGAACTGCGCGATTCTCTCCTCCGGATCGAACAAGGACAAGTTGATGAGCTTCATGGAAACCCTAACAATATCCCTCCAGAAACCGTTGGCAATCACTTGTGGCTGAACAAGGCTCGACCTGCTCTGGGGTTGGACCCGTGGGCTCGTCTCAAGATCTCTGATGAAGATGATGGGCACCTGGCGCCAAAAAAGAGGGACATCCACCATGGTACGCCTTCCAGCCTGGTGTCTCCGCTTGCTTACTGGTCGCCGCAGGCTGACACGGCCCCTTGGCTGAAGACCATGAAGGCTTCGCTGGACCCTCCTTGTGTCATTTGAGTGCTCTATCCGCTCTGCCTTTGGCACCGCTCGGGTGATTTGTGTTATTCAGAGAACTTGTTCATCCAACCCCCTAGTTTGTAGCTTTTCTACCTTTGCTTTCGAACTGCTCTTTGAGATGTTGTATCAGAATATGTTATGGTTTCGTTCTCAGCAATGGAACCGGGGAGATGCTCCTGTTTTTCTAAAAACAATTAACAGATACTTACATATGTAAGAAAACAATATCCCACATCTTATTAACTTATAAAAATAATTTCTTAACAAATAAAATCCTGGATTGTTTTGGCATGAAAATCTTAGTGATTGTGTACAAAAGCTTGGTAAGATTTAAGGACGAATTTAATAATATAACTTATTATTTAAATATATTTATAACAAAATGCTCAGCCCATTTTTATTTTTTGATAACATTGCTAGCCCAACCCAACATTGTAATTAGAATCAGCCCAGCAAAATCGTGTATTTCGAGAAAGTGCAAATGGCCTCTAATTTTTTAGGAAATAAAATAAATGGGCCGCATGGACGCTACATTATTTGTTCACCCAGCCCAGCTAATGGCTGTAATTCAAAAAAAGAAGATCAAATTGACTATAAATTCTACCGCGCAAAAAAGACTATAAATTCTGAAAAAATGGGTTGAATACGTGCCACATTTTTGGAGGCTGAAATGTGGGCCAATAGGTCGAAGCCAACGCAAGTCGTTGTCAATTAATCAACAAATGATTCTGACATGTTAGCCGTTGGATTTACATCCAACAACCGGCATCCATCTTCAATCTCTCGTCTTCTTCCTCCAGCGCCGCCGGGACCACCTCCCGCCTCCTGCTGCTAGCAGCTCTGCTTAGCACGCTTCGCTATGAAGCGCTACTCCACCGTTGGCCAGGCCATCCCTCCACCCCTCCACACCTCTTGTTCTTCTCCACCGACTGCCAAACCACGCTTGTAAGTGCATCTAGTGCCACCCCTAGTTGGTTTTGGAGTATTGACGACAAACCTAGTTGAGGGACTAATGTGTTTGTGAGAATTGCAGGATAACACAGGTAGAAGTCCCTCATTGATTCGGTTTTACTACCAGAGATGACCCCTAAAAATGTATGAAGACATTGAAGTCAAAGGTGGTATATGAATATATTCACATTGAAGACTATGACAAAAGAAGACACGTTATGAAGCCTATGGAGCTCGAAGACTTAGATCTTTCGTAGTTCTTTTTTCTTTTGTGTTGAGTCATAGGAACCACCATACTGTTAAGTGGGGTCCAGGAGAACCAGTCAGAATGACTGAAGTGATGCCTAAACCAAAAACCTATGTCTTCGAGTGAAGACAATGAGAGCGAATCTTGTCCAG
Organism: Triticum urartu; assembly: GCF_003073215.2. Lineage (NCBI taxonomy): Eukaryota > Viridiplantae > Streptophyta > Magnoliopsida > Poales > Poaceae > Triticum > Triticum urartu. The sequence continues at coordinate 526,380,296 of NC_053028.1, read as the reverse complement.
AGCCGGACAAGTCAGCTTTGCTTGTAGCCCAAGTAAAGTTGCCATGAGAGTTTGAAATCTGACCGTTGAGACATGTGTCAGTTCCTTAGTGACCCAGGGTCATTTAGGACAAATCAGGTCGGGTTGCCAAGTGGCTATAAATAGCCCACCCCCTACAACCATAAACGGTTGGCTGCTCAGATTGAGAGTACGGCTTTTGTCGTTTGAGAGCAACCCACCTCGAAGCCTTTGAGAGAGAGAATTCCTTGCGAGGATAAAGCCCTAACCACCCAGAGCCAGAGAACATTGGGCATCACTTAAGTCTTCTTGTCTGTGTGATCTGAAGACTTATTACACTTGAGGACTGTGCATCCCCAGACGGTTAGGCGTCGCGTTCAGAGCATCCAAGAGACATTGTGGATTGCCAGTGAACGAAGTCTGTGAAGGTTTGGGAGTCTACCTTGAAGACATACTAGAGTGATTGGGTGAGGACTGTGTGACCTTATCTCAAGGAGAATACGGTGAGGACTTGGTGTCCTGAGCTGCGTGTTCATGACTGGGTGTCCGGGACTGTGTGTCCTAAGGTTTAAATACCTAGCCGCTCCAACCAGACGTACAGTTGTCACAGCAACTGGAACTGGTCCAACACATCATTGTCTTCAATGAGTCACTGGTTTCATCTTCACTTCCTTTTACTTACTGATCACTCATTGTGAAGTCATTGCATGTCTGTTCTATCTTTTGTCTTCACAACGTGAGTGTATGATCTGTTTGGCTTCATAGTATCTTCCTACCTGATCCTAATTACACTACAACTATTTGTCACTGTGCTTTCACTCTGTTGATACTTGACCATGGCTTGCCTAGTGTAGTCTAACTTCTGCTGCATAGAAATAGGCATATCTCTAATGTTTGTCTTCATAACTTCCACGTTTTGAAGACTTTCATAAAAATCGCCTATTCACCCCCTAGTCGATATAACGCACTTTCAATTGGTATCAGAGCAAGGTGCTCCCTTGTTCTGTGTGATTCGGTTTAACCACCTGGAGTTTTAGCTATGTCGACTGCAGGGATAATTAAAGTCTCCGTTGTGTGCCCCGTCTTCGATGGAACTGAATATCCCTACTGGAAGAATAAGATGCGTATGCATCTTGAAGCCATTGACGTTGACCTATGGTATGTCGTCGAGAACGGCGTTCCCAAGGCTGGAGAAGGTGTCACTGCTGCTGATGTCAAGAAATTCGTTCAACTGGACTCTACTGCCAAGAACATCATCTGTGGTCATCTGACCAAACGACAGTATGGCCGTGTGAGTGCTTTGAAGACATCCAAGCTGGTCTGGGACTGGCTCTCCAAGGTCAATGAAGGCATCTCAACCCAGAGAGATCAAAGAATCAGTGTCCTTCGCAATCTCTTCAACCGCTTCAAGTGAAATGACAATGAGAATGTCCAGCACACATTTGACAGACTCACTGACATCACAAATGAGCTTCAAGCCCTCGGCGCCACTGAGATCACCAAACACGAAATAGTCAAGACGCTGCTGAGATCACTTGACAGTTTGTTTGACATCCTGGCCCTGATGATCCAAGAACGTCCTGATTTCAAGACACTCGATCCATCTGACATACTTGAGAGGCTCAATACACATGAGTTTCAGCTTTCGGAGAAAAGAGATATCTACGGTCCAAACTATGGGCGAACTCGTGCCTTGAAGGCAAAAGCTGTCTCCTCATCTGAAGAAGAATCTGATAGCAGTTCTGATGATCCTGAAGACATTGGAAGGGAACTTGCTATGCTTGTCAAGAAGTTCCAAAAATTCACGAAGAAGAAAGGTTTCAGAAAGTCTTCCCGATCAAGTTCAAGGAATGATGAAGCTCCTGCTCATGACTACAAGAAGAAAACATGTCACAAGTGCAAGAAGCTTGGCCACTTCATCTCTGAGTGTCCACAGTGGGACAATGAGAACAAAAAGAAGAAGAAGAGCAAGGAATATGATTCTGACAACAAGAAGAAGAAGAAGAAATACTCAAAGTCTTCTTCCAAGTCTTCCTCAAAGTCTTCATCACACAAGAAGAGCTCATCTGGCAAGGCACGTGCTTTTGTTGGCAAGGAAATGGATTCAGAGGAGGAGTCTGCTTCTGAGGAGGCGGAGGTGGAGTCTAAAGAGGAATCCGACTCAGGCATCGCAAGTCTGGCTACAGCATACGTTGCCAAGTCCATCTTCAACATTGAAGACAATGACTTCATCACCGACACCGATGCAAATGACAAGGACTGCTCCGCTTCTACCTACTGCTTCATGGCACGCGGTGCCAAGGTAAACACACGCACTACTCACTATCAAACATCTAGTGACGATGACTCTGATTGTGTTTCAAAACCTAGCTACAAAGCACTTGCTAAAATTGCAACTGAACAACAGAAAGCTATGGAACATATTCAAAAACTGTTAGACAGAAGCGATGATCTGTTGGGTGCTGAAATGACTCGATCTGAATCCTTAATTGAAGACATAAAAAATCTTCACGTTAAATATTAGGAACTTGAAAATCGTCATGAAACTCTCTCAACAACTCATGAAAAGCTTTCCTATGATTATCTTCAAAGGAAGCAAGATCTTGAGAAATTGAGAGCGGTTCATGAAGATCTTCAAACGGAAAACGAGTCACTTCGCGCCAAATAGATCAGTCCCGCTCAAGAAGGATTTGAACCACCATGTCTTAAATGCATTGAGCGTGATAATGCTAATTCTGTTGCTGAATGTTCTACTGCTACTGCTGTTGCAATATCTTCAACTGTTGATGCGGTAACTAACCCCTCTGTTGAGGATACCACCGCTATTGCTGATGAGAATGCTAGGTTGAAGACATTGCTTGAAACAGGGATGTACAAAAGTCTTCAAGGGCATCAGACACTATGTGATGTCCTCAAAAAGCAGATTGTGAACCGAAACCCTAGGAAAGAGGGTGTTGGGTTCGTAAGGAAAATGAATGCAGATGGCTCTTACTGGAAACCTGAGCAGTACCCCAAAACCATGTGGGTTGCTGCAAAGGAACCTTCAGTAGATCCATCCAATCTAACTGGCTTCACTTGTGCTAACCCCATTATCATTGGTGAATCCTTTGATGCAAACTATATACTGTTTAAGAATCAGAATGGTGAAGTGTTTTCCAGGTACATTGGTACTAACTGCAGGAATGGACCGCCTATGAAGAAGATCTGGGTTCCGAAAAAGTGTCTAGAAAATCTTCCTGTGAATGTCTTCATGACACCTCACTTGAAGAAGACAAACCTCAGACCAAAGGCTTCATACGGTCCAAAGGCTTCATACAAATAGAGGACTCACCTGAGTCGCACTAACGCAAATGTTTTGCAGGGAGACCATACTCAGTCATATGAATATGAGAGCGGTTGATCAAACCGCTATGTTCATAAGACCAAGAACTATTCTGCTTATTCTTATGAGTACTATTGTCCACCTGCAAGACTGTTTGCTAAGGCTTCAAAGCCAAAATTCTCAGATGCTGCACTTAGACTTATTGCTTATAAGCCACCCTTGAAGATGTGGGTGGTTAAGAAGGCTTAACTCTCTTTTGCAGGGAATGGTCTCCAGCAGAAAACCAAAATCGTCTGACGCTATTGCTGGGGACCTTAAACATCTTGTAGGGCGCAAGATCAAATGCCCAAATAGTCTTACTATGTACTTCGTACCTGAATCGCTTGCTACTCTCCCTATTAGTCCTAACCTGGATCTAAGCTTTCATAACCCACTGGTTCGTCAAATGTTTTTGCTTCACAATGCTCTTGGTGAAGCCTATCCCCCTAACTTCACTGTAGGGTACGACACCAGCGTCTTCAGAATGGATTATTGACAGTGGGTGTACAAATCACATGACTGGCAAAAGAAGTCTTCTTATGGACTCAACCTTACGTCCATCCGACAAGAGTCACATCACATTTGCTGACACTGGTAAAAGTAAGGTATTGGGTCTAGGTAGAGTTGCAATCTCAAGGGATCAACACATGGATAAATTCATGCTTGTTGAATCCCTTGGCTTCAACTTAATGTCTGTCTCAATACTTTGTGATTTGAACATGATCGTAATGTTTGGAAAATATCGTTGCCTTGTACTAATGGAATCTGACAAGTCTCTAGTGTTTGAAGGGTATCGAAAAGATGATCTGTACGTGGTAGATTTCTCAGTAGGGCCACAGCTTGCAGTATGTCTTCTAGCAAAGGCCTCAGAATGCTGGCTATGGAATCAGAGGCTTGGACATGCTGGAATGAGGAACCTCCACACCCTTGCGAAGAAGAAGCATGTCATAGGCATCGAGGGCGTCAAGTTCAAGAAAGACCACTTATGCGGTGCCTGTGAAGCAGGGAAAATGATGAGGGCCAAACATCCCTCGAAGACAATCATGACTACTACTCAACCCTTCGAACTGCTCCACATGGATCTTTTCGGTCCCACTCATTACTCAACTCTAACTACTACTGCTTGCCTCTATGGCTTCGTCATTGTTGATGATTATTCTAGATATACTTGGGTGCACATAATCCTTTACAAGACTGAAGTGCAGGATGTCTTCAGACGCTTCGCCAATCGTGCTATGAACAATTTTGGCGCCAAGATAAAGCACATCAGAAGTGACAATGGCACTGAATTCAAGAACACTGGCCTTGATACATATCTTGATACCTTGGGCATCACACATGAATTCTCAGCCCCGTACACGCACAGCAGCATGGCGTCGTCGAACGCAAGAACAGAACACTAATTGAGATGGCCAGAACGATGCTAGATGAATACAAGACTCCAAGAAAATTCTGGCCCGAAGCCATTGATACTGCATGTCATACAATCAATCGTGTTTATCTTCACAAGCTATTGAACAAGACATCTTATGAGCTCCTTACTGGCAAAAAGCCAAATGTCAGTTACTTCAGAGTATTTGGCGCAAGGTGCTGGATCAAGGACCCACATCACACCTCAAAATTTGCACCAAAAGCACATGAAGGTTTTATGCTTGGATATGGAAAGGATTCGCACTCCTACAGAGTCTTCAATCTCTTTCATTACAAAGTGGTTGAAACAGTGGATGTGCGGTTCGATGAGACCAGCGGATCACAAAGAGAGCAGCTGCCAAGTGTGCTAGATGAAGTTCCATCCAGTGAATCAATCAAGCTAATGGGAACTGGAGAGATTATACCTTCTGAAGCTCATCCTGAAGAAGAACTTATCATTTCAGCACCTGATCAACATGAAGACATTGCTCAGCCTGAAGACATTCCTTCCAACAACAACAGTGAACAGCAAGAGCAAAGTCTTCGCCCTGTACATCCTCGCGTTGCCAATGAAGTACAGATTGAAAGAATAATTGATAGCATCAATGCACCTGGTCCACTCACTCGTTCAAGGGCAACTCAGCTAGCAAATTTCTGCGGGCACTTCGCATTCGTCTCAATATCAGAACCCAAGAAAGTTGAAGAAGCCTTCATGGAACCTGAATGGATTCAAGCTATGCAAGAAGAGCTTCAACAGTTTGAGCTGAATAATGTATGGGAACTGGTTAAGTGTCCTGATCCACGGAAGCACAATATAATAGGCACCAAATGGATATACCGCAACAAGCAAGATGAGCATGGTCAAGTTGTCAGAAACAAAGCTCGTCTTGTTGCTCAAGGATATACTCAAGTGGAAGGCATTGACTTCGATGAAACATTTGCTCCTGTGGCTAGGCTTGAAGCCATACGCATACTGCTGGCCTATGCAAATCATCATAACATTCTTATATATCAAATGGATGTGAAGAGTGCCTTTCTCAATGGCAAGATTAAATAAGAAGTGTATGTTGCACAACCGCCTGGCTTTGAAAATCCAAATCATCCTGACATGGTATACAAGCTTAACAAGGCGCTGTATGGCCTCAAACAAGCCCCTAGGGCCTGGTATGACACACTCAAATACTTCCTGAAGAGCGAAGGCTTCATACCTGGTTCCCTAGATCCCACTCTTTTCACGAAGACATATGATGGTGAACTGTTTGTGTGCCAAATATATGTGGATGACATTATCTTCGGCTGCACCAATCAGAAGTACAGTGAAGAGTTTGGATATATGATGCAAGAGCAATATCAGATGTCCATGATGGGGGAGCTGAAGTTCTTCCTTGGTCTTCAAATACGACAACAACGCAATGGCATCTTCATATCTCAAGAGAAGTATCTCAAAGATTGCCTGAAGAAGTTCGGTATGCAAGACTGCAAAGGCTTCACAACACCAATGCCAGCCAAACATCATCTGGGTCCTGACGACAATGGTAAAGAGTTCGATCAAAAGGTATACCGCTCCATGATTGCTTCTTTACTTTATCTATGTGCATCTAGGCCAGATATTATGCTTAGTGTTTGCATGTGTGCTCGATTTCAAGCGGCACCAAAGGAGTCGCATCACTTAGCTGTGAAGCGAATTCTTCGATATTTGGCTCACACCCCAACTCTAGGATTATGGTATCCAAAGGGCTCAGAGTTTGATTTGGTTGGATTCTCGGATGCTGATTATGCTAGTGACAAAGTTGATCGCAAGTCTACATCAGGCACATGTCACTTTGTGGGACGATCACTTGTATGTTGGTCTTCAAAGAAGCAGAACTGTGTATCTCTCTCCACTGCTGAATCTGAATACATTGCTGCTGGATCTTGCTGCGCTCAGCTTCTATGGATGAAGCAAACACTCAAGGACTATGGCATTCATCTGAAGCAAGTGCCACTTTACTGTGACAACGAAAGCGCCATCAAGATTGCCAACAACCCAGTTCAGCACTCGAAGACAAAGCACATTGAAATTCGTCATCACTTTCTCTGAGATCATGTTGTGAAGGAAGACATTGATATCATACACGTCAACACTGAAGAGCAATTGGCAGATATCTTCACCAAGCCCTTGGATGAGAAGAGGTTTTTCAAGTTACGGTGTGAGCTAAATATCCTGGAATCCTCAAATGTCCTGTGATCAGGCACACATCCTAACACTTATGCATATGATGACTTAGATGTGCAACACACAAAGTAAAGTATATCTTCAATCAATGAAGACATACATTCTAAGTGTGAATACATTAATGTGGAATTTGACTTCGGAGCGCCACGATAATTGTGCGCCGTGTCTGGGTCTAATACTTCCTATACGGTGGGTAACGCCACCACCAAACGTTCTATTTTGAAGTGTTTCACTCATGGCGTTACCTTGCAATGTCTTCACATTTGGTTTGGCTTCGAACTCAACATATTTTCATGATTGTCTTCACTATGTTGATTATATATATATATATATATATATGCTAGTGTTCTGTCCTCTACAGCATTCACTTATAGCTATATCTTCGTGTTGAATCTTTTGAACTAAGTGAATGTGATCGGACCCCAACTTCTCTATGCTTTCTATCTCAAACTCTATCTCTCCAAGTCATATGCATTCTATTGAAACTGTCGAATGTCTTCACTGCGTCCTTGTCAGCAGAAGATATAGAGATGACCATAAATTCCGTTTTCAATGCTCATTCCTCCACATAAAATCCGGAGAAGCAGGAACGACCACCCGACAATCCAGGCGTGTGTGGGACGTGGAACAAACCCCAAACTTCCGCAAACTGACCACGCGTTCCTCAGATGCGAATCGCCAGGGGCACCTGTGTAATAGCACAGTGCCGCCCCTGTGCCTATAAATACACACTCACTGCGGTAACTATCTCTTCTTCCACCCTCACACGAACCCTAGCGCCACCGCTAGCTCTCGCGACGCCAGCGACGAAGCGCTTCGCTGCCGCAACCTGTCCGACGCCGTCTTCACGCCGACCGCGGACATCGTCCTCTCCGCCGTCGCCGTAGGTCTCCTCCATCGCCAAGTTAGGGCACGGACGAGTGAACTGCTCAGCCTCATCTCTCGCTCCGTCTAGCAGTTCTCAGTGTGGTAAATAAAACTGCCTTTTTACAGCACCGTTGATCCTATTGATCTGTCACTTTCTACCACAAGCAGTTTCTGCTCACACAAACTAGATCTCTCTCAAACTGCATCTCATAACATGCCTAGAATATTCACTTGTGCTTCAAAAAGTAGTTAGATTCCTCACTTGTACTGATCTGTGGATTCGTACAAATCTGGAACCAACTTCTTATCTATGAGTGAATGTCTTCGCACGATGAGGTCAATGTCTTCTAAACTGATTTATCTTCAAAATTTTCTGAGAATGCATATGACCTCTTCCCCTTCCCTCGCACCTTAATGCTGTCACAGGTACATGTCCGTGGGAGAATCCTTTGGTTCTCATAGTCTGCATTCATTTGCAGAATTCCTACAGCATCACATAAATTCTCCTGAAGCCAGTTCCTGTTGGTCCAGCAAAAGAAAGCCTTTGAAGCCTTTGAACGTCTTGAAGCCTTCCAAGTTAAGGTTTATGGCTTCAAAAACAGCAGCAAGGAAGGGGGGCAGACAGCGACATGGAGGAACATCCAAAGATCTGCCTGATGAACTGGCAGAAATGTATAAAACAGATCCTGAAGAGAATTATGGTCAGCGCAAGACCCGAACCCAATGGATTCGATGCTATTGGGCAGAACAATGGTTCAAATACCACTTCACAATCCAAGAGTATGCCGAGAAAAGTGCCATCAAAAGACCGTGGGGAGACATCTTATACAAGAACCTTGTACCCAGGTCCAGAGATGAAGCTATTGCCCAAAGCTTCTATCCATGCATGGTTCGTGGGCCATAGCCTGATGATGCACATCTGTCGTCACTACTCTAGTGTCGTGACGACAATCTGTTCAAGCACAACTTCTAGTTTGCCCAAAACTCAGCGAAGCAGAACAAGAAGAAATTTGGGTTAGACTTCAACCCTGGTCCCTCAGCACCAAGGGCAGATGGCACACGAGAAGCAGAACCCAATGTCATCGGTCCGTATGCCAACCTTGAAGGCCTCATCACCTACATCTTGGTTCAAGGGACTGCAGTGAATGAGCCTGCAGCTGACACTGAGTCTGATGAAGCGCCAGCAGTGCCTGTAGTGCCGAAGCCTAAGCAGTTAAAGAAGCCAAAAGCTTCAAAGCCAGCCCCTTCACCAAAAATCTCAAAGGAGAAGCCATTGGCGACTGCACCTCCTAAAGACAGTGTGCAGTCTGAAGACTTATCACGCGTCTCAAGGCACCAGAAGGACAAGATGCCTCAGTCTCACACTGGCAAAGAGCTCACAGCTGCTGCCATCCTGTGCAGTGAAGCCATTGATCTGTCAAGTGATGAAGATCTTGGAGATGACGCTCTTGAGCAACTCATCAAGAGCAAAGAAGAAGCAGAAATCTTCAACAATCTGCCTCTCTTTGATGTCGCCATCATCCACAACTTCATTGACGAGTGGTTTGCCACACCAAACATCAGCTTTGAAGATCTACAGCTGCCCGTTGGCCTCAGCGTCACCTTCCAAGGCGCTATTGCTTCAGAACTTGCTATTGCCCAGCGCATTTTTGAACTGAAGCAGAAAATTGATCATGAAAAGGCTCAGTTCAAGAAGAATATGGCCAAGCTCAGCGTGCAAGAAGTGAAGAGCTTCAAGATCATGTTGCATGAGCTAAAGGAAAACTTTCTGAAGAAGCGTGCAGAAGCTCAGGGATCACGTGAGCGGATGAAGTCTCTGGCTGACAGATGTGTGCAAGCCTACAATGAGGCTGAGAAGCGCAAGGCACTTGGGCATCCTGGCATCGACCCCAAGATGGCCGCAAAGAAAAAGAAGAAGACTATTCCAGCTGAACCAGAGGCACCAAGGCAGGAAGTAGTTCCGCTTGTCTTCCCAACTGCAACGACTGGCTCGAAGCCAAAGAGCCGGTCAACAGCTTCAGAGCTGAAGAAGACAAGAACTGCTGAGGCTGAAGCCAGGAAGAGGAAAAGCTCTGAAGCCTCTCCTACTGCCCCCAGCAAGAAAAAGAGAAAGACCAAGAAGTCTCGGGCTGTTCCCACAGAGCCCTTGATAGTTGAACCTATTTCTATGGTTCACCCTGACGCAGAACGTCAACTGACAGTTCATGAGCCTGCTTACACAGAGGCTCCTGAAGCTGAAGACATTCCAGCAGCAGATCCCATCGCTCCTGAAGACATTGGTCATCGTGACAATGTCGAAGATGATGCAGCCCTTCCTCAGTTAGAACACAGCAAACTCATCAGCATTGGTCGTCCACTGACGCCAATTGCACAGGATGCTTCATGGGAGGATCGCCCTCAAGAGGAAGAAGACTATGAGGCCCAGCCCACTACAACCTCACATGCGTCGTCTGCGCTCCGCAGGCTTCGCAAAGATCCAAGGCCTCAAGTCTATGCTGAAGACATTCCGGCTGCATCAGCCGCAGAAGAAGCACCACAAGAACCCACTCCTCTGCTCCACCAAGAAGCAATTCTCCAGGAGAACGTGCTTGTGACCGACCCTCCAGCTAGTCAAGCGGAGGATGAAAATCTTGAGGCTGCCACAACCAACAACGAAGCTAATGTGGAGCCCTCCCTAGCAAAAGCTTCAGAAGACAGCGAAGCCACTAAACCCACAACTTCTGTTCCTGAGTCTGCTGCAGGTCCCCAATTCAACTATCATGTTGAGCACAGGCCTCAGGTCCAGAAGCCAATCCCCAGACTGCCAAGGTTTCCAGGTCCTACATCAGCACCTGGCTCCTTCAACATCAATGGCTTCAGGGCAGATAATACTTTCTTCAATAGCTCCAAGAATCCCTATTCAAGGGAAAGGATTTCATCAGATAGGTTCTGGAGCTATCCTCAGCGCAGCTACTACTCTTGCATACTGTACAACCAAGGTCGCATTTTCCCGCACAAGCGCCTTGATGTTGAAGCTATTGTTGGTCTGCCCTGTCTAGAGGAAGCGTTGGATTGCTTCAAACAAGTGGGTCTGCTACAGTTCATTACTGATGAAGAGCATTGGAACGAAGAGCTCCTGCTACAATTCTATGCCACACTGCACATCAAAGGATACAACAGAGATCCGAAGACTTGGGTCCTGGAGTGGATGACCGGCAACGTTCATCATGAAGCCAATGCATTTGATATCATTGAGCTCACTGGCCTGCCCACTCCAGGCGAATTCTTCGAGCAAGGCTGTCGGCTACACACTGAAGCTATTGAGAGCATATTTCAGAGGCCTGAACCGAATATGAGTCAGATGCTCTCCATGATGAAGCCATTGCCCCACGATGCTCCTTATCCCACAGAGTTCTTCGTTGAAGACCTTGAGTACCTTCCCAGGACCATCTATCACATCATCCGGAGGACTCTCTGGCCCATTAAAGGACACTCTCCAAATGCCAAGATCGAGGGTGCAATGAAGACTCTGATATTCTGTATCCTTCATGGCAAATGCTTCAACGCACAGGATTTCTTCATATGCCAACTAGCTGCATCAGGCTCAGATCTGTTTGGTTTAAAGTTCTATGCTCCTTGGGTAATGAGGCTGATCAAACTTCACTCTGCCATCTCGTATCAGCCCTCAGCCCGCAACCATCGGATCTTCTTGCCTGATGTGGATACCTCTGCTGAAGCCATCTATCCTGAACCTACCAAGCAACCTCTGAGTCTTCAGAATGCAGAACACCAGAGCTTCACTCAAAACGTTGAAGGTGTTGAAGCCATCTCCAGGGTGTATACTTTGGCTGGCACTACACGTGCACCACACCCTGCTTCAACAGAACCACTGATAGTGCCACTGCTTCAAGACCCAAGAAGCGCACTCGTGTTCTCAACGACCGAGAGCTTCTTGTGGCCCTTCATCAAAAGCAGGATAGGCATCATGACTGGTTGAAGAGACAGATGAAAAGCCTCTTGGTGGATGTAAATCGCATCCGAAATCTTGCCACCAAGAACGCTTTCGTTGCCCATGAAACCTGTCGCCGCACATGGAAAGGGCTAACGATGATGCTTTCTGAAGCTGATCTTCAAGAGGATGGCTTCACTGAGAGATTCAAATTTGACTCCACACCTCCTCGAAGAGCTGTGCTGCTGGGGACTCCATCTCTTGAAGACTCTGAGTTTTCTTCCTTTGCTGCCACAGTCACTGCCAGAATCATTGAGGAAGAAGACGATGCTACTGTTGGAAATATGCCCTAGAGGCAATAATAAATTAGTTATTATTATATTTCCTTGTTCATGATAATCGTTTATTATCCATGCTATAATTGTATTGATAGGAAACTCAGATACATGTGTGGATACATAGACAACACCATGTCCCTAGTGAGCCTCTAGTTGACTAGCTCGTTGATCAATAGATGGTTATGGTTTCCTAACCATGGACATTTGGATGTCGTTGATAACGGGATCACATCATTAGGAGAATGATGTGATGGACAAGACCCAATCCTAAGCATAGCACAAAGATCGTGTAGTTCGTATGCTAAAGCTTTTCTAATGTCAAGTATCATTTACTTAGACCATGAGATTGTGCAACTCCCGGATACCGTAGGAATGCTTTGGGTGTATCAAACGTCACAACGTAACTGGGTGGCTATAAAGGTGCATTACAGGTATCTCCGAAAGTGTCTGTTGGGTTGGCACGAATCGAGACTGGGATTTGTCACTCCGTGTAAACGGAGAGGTATCTCTGGGCCCACTCGGTAGGACATCATCATATGCGCAATGTGACCAAAGAGTTGATCACGGGATGATGTGTTACGGAACGAGTAAAGAGACTTGCCGGTAACGAGATTGAACTAGGTATTGGATACCGACGATCGAATCTCGGGCAAGTAACATACCGATAGACAAAGGGAATTGAATACGGGATTGATGAAGTCCTTGACATCATGGTTCATCCGATGAGAACATCGTGGAACATGTGGGAGCCATCATGGGTATCCAGATCCCGCTGTTGGTTATTGACCGGAGAACGTCTCGGTCATGTCTGCATGTCTCCCGAACCCGTAGGGTCTACACACTTAAGGTTCGGTGACGCTAGGGTTGTGAAGATATGTATATGCAGTAACCCGAATGTTGTTCGGAGTCCCGGATGAGATCCCGGACGTCACGAGGAGTTCCGGAATGGTCCGGAGGTAAAGAATTATATATAGGAAGTGCTGTTTCGGCCATCGGGACAAGTTTCGGGGTTATCGGTATTGTACCGGGACCACGGGAAGGGTCCCGGGGGCTCACAGGGTGGGGCCACCTGCCCCGGGGGTCCACATGGGCTATAGGGGGTGCGCCTTGGCCTATATGGGCCAAGGGCACCAGCCCCTATAGGCCCATGCGCCTAGGGTTTCCATATGAGAGGAGTCCCACTAGTGGAAGGCACCCCTAAGTACCTTGGGGGGGAGGGAAACCTCCCCTGGCCGCCGCACCTAGGAGATTGGATCTCCTAGGCTGGCGCACCACCCCCCCTTGGCCCTCCTATATATAGTGGGGGAGAGGAGGAATTTCATACACCAGCCTTTGGTGCTTTCCCCTCTCCCCGTTACGTCTCTCTCTCATAGTATAGGCGAAGCCCTGCTACTGTGACGCCCTGCATCCACCACCACGCCGTCGTGCTGCTGGATCTTCATCAACCTCTCCCTCTCTCCTTGCTGGATCAAGGCATGGGAGACGTCACCGGGCTGTACGTGTGTTGAACGCGGAGGTGCCGTGCGTTCGGCACTTGATCATCGGTGACTTGAATCACGACGAGTACGACTCCATCAACCCCGTTCACTTGAACGCTTCCGCTTAGCGATCTACAAGGGTATGTAGATGCACTCTCCTTCCCCTCGTTGCTGGTTTCTCCATAGATAGATCTTGGTGATACGTAGGAAAATTTTGAATTTCTGCTACGTTCCCCAACAGCTACCTCACCGCCACCTGCTTCAGCACCTTCAAGCTCTTCTGCACCGCCAAACAACGCCAACAACCCTGCTACTTCATCTACTCCTCATGGGAACGAGTAGAGGCTCTATGTCTTCAAACCTTTTTGGTCATTACTGACAAAAGGGGAGAAGCATATGAGATTGATAGTCTTCAAGCGAGTTCATATGGGCGGGTGCCTTATATTTTGCTTCGTGCTTACAACTCTCGTTTTTTTGCTAAATTTGGTTCTTATGAGTTGTAACACTTAAACCAGATGGTCGTCTGCTACTTGTTTGCCACCCTGTTTTGCGAAGATAAATTCCGCATGTGCGACGATAAATTCTGCACTTATCTCATTCTACAGACGTCCATTTTCCATTATGCATGTCATTATCTTCATATACTTTCACATGCATAGTGGATTGTCATCATAAGCTAAAGTGGATCTCCACAAGTACAACCTGCCATGTGCATTTGCATTCCAAAAGCAAATTAACTTGTATGCACATCTTCAGGGGGAGCCCTTGCAACTTATGAAGACAATTCCTTATCCTTTACAATTTCATAGACTATATTCCCCGTTGAAAACTTCAACTAGTTTGTCATCAATCACCAAAAAGGGGGAGATTGTAAGTGCATCTAGTGCCACCCCTAGTTGGTTTTGGAGTATTGACGACAAACCTAGTTGAGGGACTAATGTGTTTGTGAGAATTGCAGGATAACACAGGTAGAAGTCCCTCATTGATTCGGTTATACTACCAGAGATGACCCCTAAAAATGTATGAAGACATTGAAGTCAAAGGTGGTATATGAAGATATTCACATTAAAGACTATGAAAAAAGAAGACACGTTATGAAGCCTATGGAGCTCGAAGACTTAGATCTTTCGTAGTTCTTTTTTCTTTTGTGTTGAGTCATAGGAACCACCGTACTGTTAAGTGGGGTCCAGGAGAACCAGTCAGAATGACTGAAGTGATGCCTAAACCAAAAACCTATGTCTTCGAGTGAAGACAATGAGAGCGAATCTTGTCCAGAGCCGGACAAGTCAGCTTTGCTTGTAGCCCAAGTAAAGTTGCCACGAGAGTTTAAAATCTGACCGTTGAGACACGTGACAGTTCCTTAGTGACCCAGGGTCATTTAGGACAAATCAGGTCGGGTTGCCAAGTCGCTATAAATAGCCCGCCCCCTACAACCATAAACAGTTGGCTGCTCAGACTGAGAGTACGGCTTTTGTCGTTTGAGAGCAACCCACCTTGAAGCCTTTCAGAGAGAGAATTCCTTGCGAGGATAAAGCCCTAACCACCCAGAGCCAGAGAATATTGGGCATCACTTAAGTCTTCTTGTCTGTGTGATCTGAAGACTTATTACACTTGAGGACTGTGCATCCCCAGACGGTTAGGCGTCGCGTTCAGAGCATCCAAGAGACATTGTGGATTGCCACTGAACGAAGTCTGTGAAGGTTTGGGAGTCTACCTTGAAGACTTACCAGAGTGATTGGGCGAGGACTATGTGACCTTAGCTCAAGGAGAATACGGTGAGGACTTGGTGTCCTGAGCTGCGTGTTCAGGACTGGGTGTCCGGGACTGTGTGTCCTAAGGTTTAAATACCTAGCCGCTCCAACCAGACGTACAGTTGTCACAACAACTGGAACTAGTCCAACACATCATTGTCTTCAACGAGTCACTGGTTTCATCTTCACTTCCTTTTACTTACGGATCACTCATTGTGAAGTCATTGCGTGTCTGTTCTATCTTTTGTCTTCACAACGTGAGTGTATGATCTGTTTGGCTTCATAGTATCTTCCTACCTGATCCTAATTACACTACAGCTATTTGTCACTGTGCTTTCACTCTGTTGATACTTGACCATGGCTTGCCTAGTGTAGTCTAACTTCCGCTGCATAGAAATAGGCATATCTCTACTGTTTGTCTTCATAACTTCCACGTTTTGAAGACTTTCATAAAAATCGCCTATTCACCCCCCCCCCCTAGTCGATATAACGCACTTTCAACGCTGCACTAGAACCAGTTAACGCTCGTACACCTCTCCGTCTACGAGTCTACTCCCGCGTCTTCCCATCTCCGGCTCATTGCTGTCCGAGGCCTCGTCGTCGTCCACCACCTTGGATGCGCTCGGCGCGGCGTGGTCAACATGGTCAACGAATGACACCATCGGAAGTAGACTGTGTGTGGAGAGGCTGACAGCTGGGTCCACGACCGCACACAAGGAAATGCCTCCTTATTACCCGCAAAATAATGATTCCTCCACCTGACATCTGGGACCCACCGGAAGGGCCTCTGTATTTCACAAAAATAATGTGCCCCCCGCTGACTTGTCGGACCCACCAGCTATCTTCGCACACAAGGAAGTGCCTCCTTATTACGCACAAAAAAATGAATGTTCCCCCTGCCAGCTGGAACCCAGCATAGTGGGAGGCTGACTTGTGGGCCTACCAAGTTGACGGGGACGGAGGGCTTTGTCAACTTAGTCAATATGAATGATTCTAGCTCCTGTTACCGTACGATGTTCATCCAACGGCCGTAGTGCTTCTTCAACCTCTGGTATTCTTGCTCCAGCCGCCCAAACTAGCGCCGGTCATGCCGCGTGCTCCTGCCTCCCATGGCCGGCCATGATGCCGCGGAGGCCTCACCGCCCCCTACTACTCCCACCACTGGCCAGGCCATCCCTCTACTCACCCACACCCACTGTTATTCTGCGGCGACAGCAGCCTCACACCAGAGCCGAACCAGTGAACCCTCGTACTCCTCTTCGTGTGGGCATCCATTGTTGCGTCTTCCCCGGCTCTGAGTCGTCCCCTTCCTAGTCCTCGCCGTCTTCCACCGCCGTGGTGCTCTCGGCGCGGCGTGGTCAACGTGTGCAAGGAATGACTTGCATCGGATGTGGACTGTACGTGGAGAGGCTGACAGCTGGGTCCACGACCGCATCAAGGAAGTGCCTCCTTATTACGCGCAAAATAATGATTCCTCCACCTGACAGCGGGGACCCACCGGACGGGCCACCGTATTTCGCGAAAAAAACATTTCCCCTGACTGCTGGGACCCACCAGCTACATCTTCGCACGCAAGGAAGTGCGTCCGGGCAAAAAAACGATTCGCCCCCCTGACTGCTCGGACCCACCAGCTACATCTTCGCACGCAAGGAAGTGCGTCCGGGCAAAAAAAATGATTCACCCCCCTGACTGCTGGGACCCACCAGCTACATCTTCGCACGCAAGTAAGTGCCTCACAGTCGGGACCCACGTGGTCGAAGCGTATGTAGCGTTGTCATTCTGGTCGCGAACGTGTACATACATATATACTGGTGGATGTAGAGGCGCGTACGTGTCGTAGTAGAGGCGCACGTAGCATGTACACATACGTACAGCGGCCAGGGTGCAAGAAAGAAAATACGGCCACATATGTGTACATATGGGCGGGGTCTCGAACGCCTACTCACGCATATGTACGGCCAGGGCTCGTGTACATGGTTGGGTCGGAACGGAGAAACAACGTCGTCGTCGTGTTCATGGGGAGGCAACAGAATGCGTCGTGTTCATGGGGAGGCAACGGAATGCGTCGTGTTCATCGGGAGGCAACGGAACGTGTGGGAGCCAACCGGCTAGGTCGGAACGGAATTCGTGGTCATGTTCATCGAGAGGGCTTGGACGGAACAGGCGATGGAAACGAGGCCTGGTGTACCGCACAACGGAGGAAATGGGCCTCCTATGTTCGGAACGGGGTCCCGTTGATTGGGAGGGGTCTGGCGTAGTGCAAAACGGAGGAAACAGACCTCCTACGGTCAAAACAGGGGTCATGTTGATCGGGAGGGGTGTGGCGTACCGCAAAACGGAGGAAATGGACCTCCTACGGTCGAAACAGGGGTCCTATTGATCAGGAGGGGTGGGGCGTACCGCAAAACGGACGAAACAGACCTCCTACGGTTGAAATGGGGGTCCTGTTCATCGGGAGGGGTGTGGCGTACCGCAAAACGG